>NW_007730440.1:193816-194149 GCF_000696425.1 Galeopterus variegatus
CCAATGAAACAGGCTCTTTCATTTTAAAATTGAAGAAATTGGAGGAGTGCCATCAGCAAGACGGCAGAACAGTACTTTCCAACACTGCTGTTCCTGCAGAAATATAAATTAGCACAAGTATCCATGCACAAAAATGCCTTCACAAGAGCTGAGAAATTTAGGTGAGAGATTACAGCACCTGGGTTTAGCACAGAAATAAGAAGCATGTTGAAGAGGGCAGAAATGACAGATTTATATTACCTGCCTCATCCCTCTCCTAAGCCCTGACAACACAGCATGGTGATAGATGCCCTCTGTGTGGGGGGTGGAGAGTGAAGTGAGCATCCAACTTTG
>NW_007730441.1:0-5059 GCF_000696425.1 Galeopterus variegatus
CCGAGGGTAGCGATCCCGTTGCCGGTCCCAGTCCGGTACGGGCGCGACACTGAGGGTTGCGAAACCCGTTGCTGGTCATGAAAAAAAGACAAAAAAAAAGAAAACAGATTTTAGTATAGGAAGTCCTCATTACCTTCATTACCAGAAAAGCCCCCAAATCCATCTCAATGTTTTCACAATAAATTATGAAAGAAAGATTTGATCGGGATAGTATCTTGAAAAAAAACCCAAAAAGTATGAAAAATGTTTATTTTAATTTTACAGTTAAAGTTTAAATTATGGTTGAAACCACGAGCCAGTTCTTAAAAGAAAGAAAAATTAATCAGGTATTATTGAGTTTGGAGAGAAAGAGAGGTTGTTATTTTTCCAATTATCACACTCATTTATTAAGCAAAATATATTAAGCACCTATTATGTGTCAATGACTGCTTTAGGCACTGAAAATATAGTAGGGTAAAGTCCCTGTCCTCAGTCCTCACAGATCTTATTTTCTAGTGGAAGAAAAAAGACCATAAATAAGTTGTACACATGGTGCTGAGAGATATGACAATTCCATCATGGAGGCCTTCACTTCACAGCATAGTTTAAAACAGTAGTTACGGGCCTCATCAGTTTTCCCGAAGTCCTCTCTTTATCCTGTTCAGAGTATCATGAGGCACTTATGTCTTCATTTTTTATCCCTTCTTCAGTTGATAACAGGGCTAAATTTGCCAAGTCTTCATTTATCAATGGTTTTGTATGAGCAGTTCTCCAACAGTACTTTCATTAAAATCTTGTCTTTTGCAAGATTGATTTTGCAGTTGGTTTGCATTGTCTGACAATCAAGAGTAGAAACAGCCCTATTTATGCTTATTAACAAAGTATGCTTGTTACACTGGGTAATTTTTAATAGCATTCCCTTCACTCTCAGAAATTCTCAGTTTGGACAATAAGTTCATCACCTTATCAATCAAAGATTGACCAACAAAGACTGACAAGATGGTTGGGGTATTAAGCCGGGTTAGATGTTTCCAAGTGGTCAGTGCATTCATAAACATGTGTTTACATTATGACTGTTGCTTCCTTACACAACTTTGTAATTGTGGGGACTTAAGATGATAAAGATTCAACAAAAGAGGACCTCTTTTACTGTCTTGGGTATCAGCCCCACTGACAGCCAGTTTATATGAGGTTATTTATTACTATAAATTGGACATCAACATGGTGTGATCCTGTGTCAAGAAGAAGTCAGGCTGATTTGGATCCTAGCAGTGGGGGCGCTGCCCTGAGGAATGTTGTGTGACACAGGGCAACATGTACACTTGATGGGTCCTCAGAAGGTACTATTAGCATCCAGAGGCTTTTAGCATCCAGTGAGTAAAGGTATTTCACGGATTTCTTTAAGTGTGGACACTGAGGAAGCACTAATGTTTTAAAAGATTAAAATCTAAACAGCTGAGATGGACTAGAATCTGTCTCCTTCTCTCTCCTGATGTGTTGTAACTTGGAATCTTCATTCCCTAAGATTGAATAACCCTGTTTACATAATTGTCCTTCTCCAGTCTTATTAAAAAGCTTTTATGTGAGGCCCATGGCCCTTATTCTGCAGCTGTCCTTCTGTCAAGGAGCCTTGTTATTTGGGACTGGATACTGTAAAAAATGAAGGAAAAGAAAGTGGGTCTCTCTCTTTATCTATTATATGAAATCTATGTAACTTTGTATCTCTCATTGTAAATGGTGGCTAGAAGGAGGACACAAAAACTTCAAATTTCATGCTCCATAATATTTTATGGCCTTTTGGTAGTACTGGAATGTCAAAAAGAAAATAAGACCATCAAAATAGCAAACAGTGGGAGTCTTCCTTCTGCCTCATTGTGAGTCTGGCTGTAAAAAGAGTGCAAGGGATGGGGGTTGGGTGGGATTAGGAAAACAAGATGCTAATCATTTACTTTCCTGATTTGTGTCATACTTATCTATACTGGAACAATTATCACTAACTATCACTTATTCACTAATTGATTCAGTTATAGTACCATTGTCTCTTCAAAGAGGGCTGTGTTCCTTAAAAAAAGCAGGAAATACCTCAGAACACCTGGCTAGTACTGCATATGTCGTAGGTGATAATAAGGAGTCAATTATATTTAATCAGTTATGAGGTGCACATTTTTTCATATTCTGGTGTTTCTCAAATGACAGTACATCTTACAGTCACTGATTAAAAAGGCATTATGTCATAGTTTAATTGGCAGTGTTTTTTCTTAATTGTACACAAAATAATGCCTCTTTCAGTCAGTGGTGTTTTAGATTTGATGATTTCATTGTATTTACATTAGGGATGTTTCATATTCTTGGTATAAAGACTATTAACTGTATAATAAAATTAAGTTCCAACTGATGACATATTGTCAGTTCATATTCATTGTAGCAAAACTTGAGACAATTCTTTTAAAAAAGGACAGTATCAAAGTGAGTACACACTGAGTACATACATATTGATGGGATGAAGGGCACAAAATGAGGCTACCTTGAGGTAGCCCGCCTGCCATTAGGGATTCATGTGGGGGGCTGAGGGGTTTCCAGGGACAGATGAAAAGGACTGCAGATCTATTGTAAAGTTCACAGGGGGGCTGTTGGTTGTGCTGAAGCCTCAGAATGTTACTTTTTGGGTTGGCAACTAAATAAGAAAAGAAACTAAAGGGTGAGGCACTTTTCCTTAACTGCAAAAAATTCCATTAATTTCTTCTTTAAAATGTAAAGTCTGTCTTTCAGCTTAATTCTTGAAATGAGAAGGTTGAGCCAGTGGTGCTATTTCGTAACCTACATAATCACACTGCCTGTTTTTCTGTCACAGATTGCCTTCTCCCAGCACAGCAATTTTATGGACCTGGTACAGTTCTTCGTGACTTTTTTCAGGTAATTTCACTTATACAAACTATATCAGTCTTTTTGATTCAAGCACTTAATTCCATTAATTGAGTATCAGCTCATAAAAGATAAAAGAATAATTCTGTTTCCACAGCAGATCAAACTTACTTTGTACTTGTTCCTGAAGAGTTACATGTAAATTACAAAATGTAAATTTGGTCTAACCTGATAAAATGAAAACATTTGGTTTGTATGTTCTGGCTTTTGGTGGGAGCAGCTTTGCATGTGCCTTATACTAAATAGTAGAAAATGTGACTCTTTATATGGGGAGAATTTTGGACTAAAACAAAATTTAATAATAATGGTTACTGATGTGAGCTACATATCTTCTGCTTGTTCAAGAGATGTTCCAGTGATTATCCAGTTTTAAAACTAAAAATTATTTTTTAGTTCCTTGGGAATCTCTTTTATTTTCATAGTTTTTTCTTAGTTTAATTTTATTTTTCTGAAAGTACTATGTACAAATAATTGGAAAAGACAAATAAGTGCTACAGTGCTTATAAGAGAAAGCAGCAACAGCCTGCCTCATGCCTTCCCACTTCCCCTCAGTTTAAATTGCTTCAGGTGTTTTTTACTTCTCTGTGCTTACCACTAATTCTTAATTTTTTAGTTCAGTTATCTTTTGATGTCAGACTGTAGAAATTGTCCTACTGTCTTACATTATCTCACCTACCAACTCCCCCCACATGACAAACACATACAAAATCTCCTTCCTCCCGTTCATTTAATACAGATATATTACATCAGTGATGTAGCTTGGCTACATCAGTGATCCCTATTTATATTATTATGACCATAAAACTCCTATTTACAGCTCAAGTGAACTGTGATTATAGTACCCCCTTATTTATTTATTTATTTTTTTGATGGGGGAGGTGTCACTATTTGCTTTTTTCTAGTATTTGCATGTTTTGGTTTTAATCATTTGATTTTTCTATATACCTACTCCTGATACAGCCTTGTACTGTGACAGAACAGAAATATCTCTCAATTTAGTCAAACATAAGCAGGTACCTTCTTGGCTCTGATTTCTTTTGGATATGTCTGCCCTAGAACCCTCCAGCGTCCTGCCCCCAAGTGCACTAGTTGTTCTTGAGGCCTGCTGTACAACTGTCATCTTGGGAATTTCTTTCTTTCTTTTTTTTTTTTTTTTTTTCTGTTTCCCTTGGGGATTTCTCCTGCCTTTCTCCTATGTTGGAGTCTCCATTTTCCATATCCCATGTCTTCATCTTTCTATATATTCTCTCCTTTTACTAGAGCACATTCTCTAAGAGGTTTCTAAGAAAAGGTGCATGGGAGGTAACTTTTCTGTGGGCTTCCCTCACTGAAAATGTCTTTATTTTACACTCACTATTTGATTGAAAATATGGATACAGAATTCTAAGCTGGAAATCATTTTCCATTAGAATTTAGAAGGCATTGTGTTATTTCTTCTAGTTTCCAGTATAATATTGAGAATGCTAATGCCATTATAATTCCCACTCCCTGTGTGGGATCTGCTTTTTCTCTTAAAAATATTATATTGAAGTGTAGTATAAAGTTACAGAAATATTTACAAATCCTAAGGGTCTAGCTCAGTAAATTATCAAAAATTGAACATGCTCATTAACCACTACCCAGAACAAGAGACATAATATCACCAATTCTGTAGAAGCCTATTTTAAAAATTTATATAAATTAAATCACAGCAGAAATTTTAAACTGATTTGAACTGAATGATGAAGAAATATTAAAAACTTGTGAGATGCAGTTAAAGTTGTACTTGGAGGGTATAGATTTAAATCTGTGGTTCTCTGCCTTAGCTGCACCCAGAATCACTTGGGGAGCTGATGATGTCCAAGGCATGTCTCAGACCAATTACATCAGAATCTCTAGGGGTGAGACCCAAGCATTTGAAAGCTCCCCAGGCGATTCCATTGCACAGCTAAAGTTAATAATCACTGTTTTAAAAGCATATATTAGAAAAGAGAAAACATCCCTCTCAATGAATCAGAAAAAGAACTGCTAATTAAACTTAAAGAAAGTAGGGGCCGGCCCGGTGGCGCACTGGATAAGTGCGCCGCTTGGGAAGCGCGGCGGTGCTTCCGCCCGAGGGTTCAGATCCCACATACAGACTGGTTCCCGCTCACTGGCTGAGCGAGGTGCGGGAGCAACA
>NW_007730441.1:5931-16251 GCF_000696425.1 Galeopterus variegatus
GTCCCGTTGCCGGTCCCCGGTCCGGTACGGGGGCAACACTGAGGGTTGCGATCCGTTGCTGGACACGGAAAAAGACAAAAAAGACAAAAACAAAAAACCTAAAGAAAGTAGAAGGAAGGAAAGAATATAAATAAGACCAAAAATTAATGATCTAGAGGAAGAAGTTCAGTAGAGAGGATTAAAAGAACCACAAATTGGATTTTTGAAAATAATAATATTGATGAGCCTTTGGCAGGATTAACCACAAAAAAAGAAGTTATAAATAACCAGTGTTGGAGATTAAAAGGAAATCAGCTGGCTGGTAAGCTTAGTTGGTTAGAGCACAGCCTTGAAACACCAAGGTGAAGGGTTGGGTTCCCCATTCCTGACAGTGCCAAAAAAGAAAAAGAAAAGAAAAAGGAAATAAGGGTATTACTCCAAATCCTACAGACATTTTTTTTGGCCTCCAGAAGAACTTTTTTTTTTTTCCTTTTTGTCTTTTTTCGTGACCAGCAACGGATCGCAACCCTCAGTGTCGCGCCCGCACCGGACTGGGACTGGCAACGGGATCGCAACCCCCGGTGTCGCTCCCGCACCGCGCTCAGCCAGTGAGCGGCCGGTCTGTATGTGGGATCCGAACCCTCGGCGGGAGCGCCGCCGCGCTCCCAAGCAGCGCACTGTAGCAGTGCGCCACCAGGCCGGCCGCAGAAGAACTTTTTAATGAACAACTTTATGTGAATAAATTTGAAAATGGACCAGATGGAATGGAACCATTAAAAACAAAAAACAAAGAAACTATATACAACTTACCAAAACTGACATAGAAGAAAAAGGAAATGTTAATAGTTCTATATCTATTTTTTAGGAAATACATAATTTTGCTGGAAGCATTTCAGGAGAAAAAAATTTTTTAAATACATAGTTTAAGTTTTCCCACAGTGAAAACTCTAAGCCCAGGTGGCTTCATTGGTAATATAACCTTTTAGGAAAGAAATCTAGGAAACCAAATCTAAGGAACAGAAAAATAAGAAACACTTCCCAATTCATTTTATGAGCCTAGCATAACCTAACAAGAATTTTATGGGAAAAAAATTTATAAGCCTGTGTCACTCATGAGTGAGGAAGCAAAATCTATCAATAAGATAAAAAGGCTATTGTATATCATGACCCAGTTGGGTTTATTCCAGGAATTGCAAAATTGATTTAGCATCAGAATAGCAGTCAATGTAATTTACATTAATTGCATAAAAGAATAATATAATCATCTTAATTGATGGGAGGAAAGCATTTGATGAATTTTAATATCCATTGTTTTAAAAAGAACCTCTTAGAAAACTAGGAGTAGAAACTTCTTTAAAGCTGGTAAAGGAATACTATATAAAATCAATAGTAAACTACATTCTTAATGGTAAAATGTTAGAAGTTTGAGTTTGGAAGTAAGACAAAGATGCCCACTGTCACTTCTGTTCAGCACTGTGATTGAGGTTCTAGCCAGTATAGTAAGACAAGAAAAATAAATGAAAGATATAAGGATTAGAAAGGAAAAAACAAAGTCATCATTACTCATGACATGATTTTATTCATAAAAATTCAAAAACATCATTGAGTATTACAATTAATAAGTAAATTTAGCAAAGTTGCTAGACACAAGGACATTATCAGTAAGGGCAGATGGTGGGTATGAAAACCATGCAGTTGTATTTCCCATGATAAGCCAGTAGGTGGCCTCCTCTCCTCTGGACCATGAAAGGACAAATCCCCTCCTGAGTGATGCTGGCGAGCAGATGACCTCCTATCAAGATTCATTGACATCCTGAAGGGTCCACTTATTCCTCCTGTGAGCTGATGAGATTGAGAGGGAGAGTTATTGACAAATTCCAAGCTTTCCCTTTTCAATATAAAGTTCTTTGTAATATATATGTATTTTTCCTTCGGTTGCTAATGCATTTTTTTCTCCAGAGTATGAGACCCAACATCCTGTATAGCCTTTAATTAGTTTCTGTATGATGACCTCTCCATTGAGAAGCAACTGGTTGTGTCCTTCCAATCTTGGAAGGAGATAAAAGAATTTAATAAAGACATTTGATATTTCTAAGGGAAAAAAATCAATTCTATTTCTGTATTTCACCAACAGAAATGAGAATCACATGTTTATGTTCCTTCGGTAAATAAAATTGTTCAAAATTACAGCATATCTATATCAAAAAAGAATGACCAAGAAGAAATGAGAGGAGGGGATGACAGTCCACTGTCTCTCCCAGATAGTGAACATTTTGCCAAGTTACAGGGATGATTGCGGCACTCACACGAAGTCAGATTGACCAGTTGTACTAGTCCGTTTTGTATTGCTATAACAGAATACCTGAAACAGGGTGATTGATAAAGAAAAACATTTATTGCTTACAATTTCCGAGGCTGGGAAGTCCAAAGTCCATCTGATGGTGGTAACAGTGTCTCAGGGGTCTCACATTGCACAGTAGTGGAAGCAGAGAGAGCAGAGAGAAAGACAGACTCTCCTCTTTTTTAAAGCCCTCAGAACTACACCCCTGACCACCATTTTTAATCCATTCACTACAGCACGGTTCTGCAATCCAATCACCTCTTCAAGGCTCCACTGCCAATTACCATAATAGGATTTCCCACCCTCTTAACAGTCACAGTAGGGGCTAAGTTTCTAATACATAAAACTCAATTTGAGCTTCAGAGAGTTTTGGGGGGACATAATTCAAGCTCCAGTGAGTTTTGCAGGGACATAATTCATTCCACTACACCAGTGGAATGTAACACATAACCAAGGAAGCAGATAAAGTTTATATGGTTTTAATTTGTTTTAAGTGATGAAAATGAAAAGCCCAGGACGAGATGACTTTACTGCTGAATTCTGCCAAACCTTTTAAGAGGAATTAATACTAATTCTCTTCAAACTATTCCAAAAAATTGAAGCAGAGGCTGTTCTCCCAAACTCATTCTATGAAGCCAGCATCACCTTGAAACCAAAACCAAAGAAAAAACAAAGAAAGAAAACTACAGGCCAATATATATGTGTGTATGTGTGTATATATATATGTATATATATATATATATCTTGTTTGTTTGTTTGTTTGTTTGTTTGCCCGGTAAGGGGATTGCAACCCTCGGCATGGTGTGGTCTGCACCACGCTCAGCCAGTGAGCACATTGGCCATCCCTATATAGGATCCGAACCCACGGCCTCGGCCTACCAGCGCCACACTCTTCCGAGTGAGCCATGGGGCTGGCCCCAGGCCAGTATTTTTTATGAACATATGTTGCTTTATGTTGCTTCACCTCCCACAGATTTGTCACCCCACTTCCCCTGGGTGACGGAGACACGAAGGATTACTCAAAGCCCATCTCTTCTGAGCAGTGAGAGACCCCGAAGTAGTTAATCTTCCCGGGATCCTCCAGCGAGAGGCATCCCTTCCTCGGGAAATTAACCCTGAATTAGGGTTCTCTTCCTGCATTTAGTCTCCAGACCAGAAAGTTACAGGAAGAGAACATAGGTGGGGTTATAGTTTAACAATATAGGCTGGTAACTTTTAGTGAAACAAGTCAGATGACATTCCATTAGACAATTAAGTGATCCACCAACAAAGGCTTGATCTTAACAAACATTCCTTCTCTCTTCAGAAATTTTCCAGTATCTTTATATAACAATCAGTAACTAGTGTGTCCTTGAGCCAGCAACCTTGCTGTGCCACAAATCTTTATCTTACACCAGAGACTTAATAGCCTGAGGAAAATTTCCAGTCCTCCACAAGGTCAATATTTGAAACTGCAAGGCTTTGGAAAACCAGGTCGTGTGAAGTACATATGCTGTATAGTATATTTCACAAACATAGATGCAAAATCCTCAACAAAATACTAGCAATCAGAATACATCAAGACACCAAAAAAATTATACACCAGGATCAAGTGAGATTCATCCCAGGGAGACAAGTTAATAAATGTGATACACCACATCAACAAAATTGAGGACAAAAACCATGTTATTATCTCAATAGACACAGAAAAAGCATTCAGCAAAATTCAACATCCCTTCGTGATAAAGATTCTCAGCAAATTAGGTATAGAAGGAAAGCATCTCGACACAATAAAAGCCCTATACGACAAACCCACCACCAATATTATCCTGAATGTCAAGGATGCCCCTTATCACCACTCCTATTTAACATAGTGTTAAAAGTGCTAGCAAGAGCAGTCAGGCAAGAGAAAGAACTAAAGGGCATCCAGATTGGTAAAGTCAAACTGTCCCTGTTTACAGATGACATGATCCTATATATAGAAAAATCTAAAGACTCTACCAAAATACTCTTAGAGCTAATTAACAATTTCAGTAATGTTGCAGGATACAAAATCAACGCCCCAAAATCAGTAGTGTTTTTATTCTCCAACAACTAAGTAGCAGAAAAAGAAATCAAGAAAGTAAGCCCATTTACAGTAATCACTAAAAAAAATTAAGCACCTAGGAATCAATTTAACCAAGGAGGTGAAAGATCTCTATGAACAAGAACTATGAATCACCACTGAAAGAAGTTAAAGAAAACACAAAAAGGTAGAAGGACATGCTCTAGGACTGGAAGAATCAACATTGTGAAAATGCACATACACCCAAAGTGATCTACAGATTCAAGGCAATTGCCATCAAAATACCAGTGCCATTCTTCACAGAAATAGTAAAAACAGTCCTAACATTCATATGGAACAACAAGAGACCCTGAATAGCCAAGGCAATTCTGAGCAAAAAAAAAAGCCAGAGGTATAACACTAGCTGACTTCAAATTATACTACAAAGTTTTAGTAACCAAAACAGCATGGTACTGGCATACAAATAGATACTTGGATCAATGGAAGAGAATAGAGAACACAGAAGTTAACCCAGAGATTTACAGCCAACTGGTGTTTGAAAAGGCAAAAAGAGTATACATTGGGGAAAAAGACTGCGTCTTCAGTAAATGGTGCTGGGAAAATTGGACATTCATATGCGGAAGAATGAAACTAGATCTGCAGCTCTCACCATATACCAAAATCAACTTAAAATAGATTAAAACTTGGGGCCGGCCCGGTGGCGCACTGCTACAGTGTACCGCTTGGGAGCGCGGCGGTGCTCCCACCAAGGGTTCGGATCCCACATACAGACCGGCCACTCACTGGCTGAGCGAGGCAAAGCGGGCGCAACACCGAGGGTTGTGATCCCGTTGCCGGTCCCGGTCCGGTACGGGCGCGACACTGAGGGTTGCGATCCGTTGCCGGTCACGAAAAAAGACAAAAAGGAAAAAAAAAAAGATTAAAACAAGAAGCTACAAGACCACTATGGACTTGATAGCTAATAAGTTACATGTGGCTCGTGGGCACTTCACTGAGAAACTGAATTTCCATTTTTTTTAGTTTTAATTAATCTAAATGTAATTTAAAAACTGATGATTTATTTATTGGAAAACTTTTAAGTATGTTTAAAACAACTTGGATATGTGAATCTACTATTTCAAATGTGAATTTTCTTTAAATATAGAGCAATTATTTTCTGATGAAAATTTAGTGTTCAAATTGAGGTGTACTTTTTTTTTTTAACTCTACAGTCAGGCTTGTTGTCTTTTTTATGTAAAAGAAAGTGATATAGGGCCGGCCCGGTGGCGCACTGCTACAGTGCACCGCTTGGGAGCGCGGCGGTGCTCCCACCAAGGGTTCGGATCCCACATACAGACTGGCCACTCACTGGCTGAGCGAGGCAAAGTGGGCGCAACACCGAGGGTTGTGATCCCATTGCCGGTCCCGGTCCGGTACGGGCGCGACACTGAGGGTTGCGATCTGTTGCCGGTCACGAAAAAAGACAAAAAGGAAAAAAAAAAAAAAGATTAAAACAAGAAGCTACAAGAACACTATGGACTTGATAGCTAATAAGTTACATGTGGCTCGTGGGCACTTCACTGAGAAACTGAATTTCCCTTTTTTTTTAGTTTTAATTAATCTAAATGTAATTTAAAAACTGATGATTTATTTATTGGAAAACTTTTAAGTATGTTTAAAACAACTTGGATATGTGAATCTACTATTTCAAATGTGAATTTTCTTAAATCTAAATATAGAGCAAATATTTTCTGATGAAAATTTAGTGTTCAAATTGAGGTGTACTTTTTTTTTTTAACTCTACGGTCAGGCTTGTTGTCTTTTTTATGTAAAAGAAAGTGATATAGGGCCGGCCCGGTGGCTCACTCGGGGGAGAGTGCGGTGCTGATAACACCAAGGCCCCGGGTTCGGATCCCATGTAGGGATGGCCGGTTCGCTCACTGGCTGGGCATGGTGCTGACAACACCAAGTCAAGGGTTAAGATCCCCTTACCGGTCATCTTTAAAGAAAAAAAAAAGAAAGTGATATATTATTTGTAGATCAGAATTTAGTTTAATTTACATAAATGAAGCAGGTGAAGGTACATCTTTTATCTATCTGGCTGAAATTTATGTATTTATTTTTTATTGAAGAATAATTGATTATACACATTTTGGGGGTACAGTGTTGACTGCCATCACCTGTGTACAACATGATAATCTAATCAATATTATTAACATATTCGTTATTACAAATCGTAATTATTCTTTATGCCCCTTACGCCATCTCTCCCCAATCTCCCTCTTGAGATGTGCTTATAGGTATAAAATACACAGTAGGTTTTGAAGACTTAGTAGAAAATAAGAATATAAAAAGCTCATTAATGATTTTTATATTGGTCACATGTTGAAATTATGTTTTGGGAATATTGCATTAAATAAGAATATATTATTAAAATTAATTTCACCTGTTTCTTTTTACTTTTTAAAATAAATTTATTTATTTATTTATTTATTTGATTAATTAATTAATTAATTAATTAATTTTTTGTGACCAATAAGGGGATCGCAACCCTTGGCTTGGTGTCGTCCGCACCGCCCTGTCCCAAGTCAGCTAACCGGCCATCCCTATATAAGGATCCGAACCCGTGGCCTTGGTGTTATCAGCACCACACCCTCCCAAATGAACCATGGGCCGGCCCTCTTTTTACTTTTTTAATGTGGCTACAAGAACAATTGAAATTACATATGTGGTTCACATTACCTTTCTATCAGATAACAATGATATAGATAATATACACAGAAAAAATTATAGGGACAACATAAAAAGGTATAATAAATGAACTAATCCAGTTATTTTAAAGCAAAAATATTAAATCTTCATTAAGATTTCTTAAAGTAGAAAACCAGCATGAAGACAAGAGTTCTTATAAAATACCAGAGGTAATTTATGTTCATTGTAAAACTTCAAACAATATAAAAATAAAGTAAAAATGTCAACTCCCAATCCCGCTCTCTAGAAATTACCACTGTTAATATTTTGGTGTTTATGTTTCCAGAAATTTTTCTCTGTGTATATGCTCTGCACGTAAATTGTGCCTTTTCTGATTCTTTGGTTTATAAAATAGTCTATCTCCTTACATGTTGTTTTGTAATTGGCTTTTTTAACTCAATTTTCTGTGGTTTATTTTTCCCATGTGGAGATCCACCTCATTTTTTTAAATGAAAAGCATGAATGTGCTGTATTTTATTTAACCATTCCTCTTTTGACTGACTCTTAGATCATCCTCAATTTTTTGTCACATATGTCTTTGCATTTTTCTGTGAATATCTCTCTGGAATAGTTTTTTATTCTATAATCTCTGTAATAAAATGTGAAAACACTGCCAAATAGCCCCTCAGAACAGTTGCACGAATTTACACTCCTATAGCAGGAACGAACCTGCCTATTTCTCTTAGTCTCAGTAACACTAGAAATTGTCATTATTTTTAATTTGATTTGTTTAATTATTAGTGACATTCACTGGTCTCTTATAGTTCTTTGAATTACCTGTTCGTATCCACTCATTTCTATTGGGATATTTTCTCTTTTCCTTACTGAAATTTGGGAGCTCTTTATAATTTGTGACTGTTAGCGTGCGCGCGCGCGCGCGCGTGTGTGTGTGTGTATTCTTCTGATCAGTTTGTCTTTAATCCATTTATGGTATTTTTCATCAGGTATATCTGTCAGTCTTTTCCTGTTTTCTTTATGAGTGTTTTATCTGTTATTGTTTTTTAATGTTTATGTCCTTCTTTATCCATTTTTAATTTATCTGGATATAGTTATACTGTTTTTCCAAATTGGTAGGCTTCCAGAAGCTTATCAGTGAATCAAGGCAGGATATTATCCTCTCAGATCTGAGGCCACACCATCCGCTAGACCAGGAATTCACCCTCTGTTTTTACTTTTTTCCTAGTGTGCCCACCTTAGCTCAGTGGAGCTTCATGGGCACCACAGAGCCTGTCGCAAATGATGCAATGCCAGCAATATCAAATGCTGGAAATGGATGAAACTCCCTCCTTTTTGCAAGGAAGTCTCTTCTTTCCACAGAAATGTAGATTACAAAAGGAAACTGCCCTCTATCATGTTATCACAGAAAAATTAGAATCCCTGGGCCGGCCCAGTGGCGCACTGCTACAGTGTGCCACTTGGGAGTGCGGTGGTGCTCCCACCGAGGGTTCGGATCCCACATACAGACCGGTTCCCGCTCACTGGCTGAGCGGGGTGCGGGTGCGACACTGAGGGTTGCGATCCCGTTGCCAGTCCCGGTCCGGTACGGGCGCAACACTGAGGGTTGTGATCCGTTGCCAGACACGAAAAAAGACAAAAAGGAAAAAAAAGAAAATTTAGAATCCCCAAATCTCTTCCCACCCCTCCCAACGTGTTTTTATCCTGCTTAGTGCCAGGCACATGGACTCATTGACAGCCACCTCCCTTGGTTCCTCCAGAGTGGGGCCACAGAATCATCTTACGTTCTCGCACATTCAGTATTTCATGTCTCGGCCCTGTGGCTTCCACCAAATTATGAGTCTCTCTGAAGTGGTTGTCATTTTCCTTCCTTTATGGCCATGTGAGCAGCAGGGCCTGGCACATATCTAGTTCTCTGCATTTGCCTCAAAAGTCCTTAGCGGAACCTACTGTGACCTGTCATTTCTACTCTTTCACAACACAACGTAATTGTCTACTCTGTAAGTCTTCTCCTGGCACATTAACCCCAGAGACCGACCACCCCTTCTTGGACTCACCTTACTCATGTTCTTAATGATAGCACTTAATCACCCTTTAATGCAGTTATTTAATAGTCTGGATCTTAAGGGCAGCCAACACATTGACTAATCTACAATTTGACATGCAAAGAGAACAGGACCAATTAGAGGTCTCTCCTACAAATTTTAAATTGGGTTCTGAGAGCCTGAAACAGTGATCTCATAACTCTGAGCCTGGCAATACTTCAGAACCACGTGGAAAACTTAAAAAAAGCAGCAGCAGCCCAGCTCACACCCCCACCCCCGCCAGAGATGCTGATTTAACTGGTCTGATGTGGGACCTGATCAGTGTGATATTTTAAAGGCTCTCCAGTGATTGTGATGTTCAGCCAGCATTGAGAGACCCTGAGTCAGTTGAAAGTTATGCGGATTCAGGGGCTGGGGTAGTGTTATATCCATCCATATGCAAGCTAAAGGATAAGAGGCTAGATGGGAAAGGAGAGAGGGAGAACGAACATGAGATCACTGAGGGGATGTGAACATGGCCTTAGTTCCTGGCAGCTTCATGATTCCAGTTCCTGCAAGGGCTGGCTTTAGTGCCCCAAAATTATTTCCCCACAACTATCCAGTGACCACCTAGGTAGCAGTTATCTGGGATTTAAATTGTAGATTGTAATGATTTTATACCATATGGGAACAGTTCTTTAAGTTATACTTGTTTTTTCTTACACCATGTTATGTGTCCCATGTCTTCCCCCTTTTGGGGATGTTTTTTGTTGTTGTTATGCAGAACTATATCCTACAGTAATTCTCTGAGAGGTTCTTAGAAAGAATTTGATACTAAGCGGGGAGAAGGGGCTTCGGTGTGAAGACCAGAGTTATTCTGAGTTTTGCAACATTGTCTTTTATTTCTTTATTATTTCTCGTTTAATTCTATTTGCTTGTTCCAGAATTTTCTGTCAGATGAATGAGGAAGATTCTTGATCTTTCCTCCATATTTCTTAACTGGACTGTCATTTTCTTTCTTGTTTTCCTTTTGCACTGCACTAATTTACTCCAAAGTTGGGTCCATTTCTTAGAGCCCATACAGTGTTTTTTTTTTTTTTTATTTTAACATTTGCATTTTTAATTCTAATATATTTTTCCTTATACCCTGCTTTGGTTTTATGAATGAGGTGTCCTTTCATACTCTTTTGTGAGATTAATAATATTGTATTTGATTTTGAAGTCAGTTTTTGCTGCTAGTAACTGTG
>NW_007730441.1:16977-18206 GCF_000696425.1 Galeopterus variegatus
GCGCCGCCGTGCTTCCCAAGCGGCGCACTATCCAGTGCGCCACCGGGCCGGCCCTTAACATTTGCATTTTTAATTCTAATATATTTTTCCTTATACCCTGCTTTGGTTTTATGAATGAGGTGTCCTTTCATACTCCTTTGTGAGATTAATAATATTGTATTTGATTTTGAAGTCAGTTTTTGCTGCTAGTAACTGTGTCCTCAGATTTTTTGTTGTTGGGTACCTCTCTTGCATGATGTTGGTCTTCCTCAAAATGTCCGATTTTTGGTTGTTTTGAAAATTCCATGTTTGCCTGTCTGTGGATGCTGTTTCTTTTTGGCACAACCTCCAGTGAGTGTGGAGTTGGGGTAGAATGTGTTGCTGGGTGGGGTGTGCTGTTAGTTTTTCTCGTGAATGAGAGCACGCCAATCTTGCCTGGCCTCCCAGCCTAGGCCAAGAGCTCACTGTCTTAGCTGCTGTCTTCCGTTGCTCAGCGAAGGCAGAGAAGGGGGAAAAAGCCTTCTGGTGTGGCCACTGTGAATGCTGCCTCTCCCCCTGACCCCCCAACTCTCTGGCAGTTCCCCAGGACCCCTTCCCTCCTTGTATCCATTGGCTTTGAGCTTGGAGCACCTTTTTTATTTTTCAGCCCTTTCCAGTCAGGCTGCCATCCCCACACCCCATCTATGTTTTGTTTTGAAGGTGACGAACATATCTATATTGCCAAATCCGAAGGATACTTTTGAGTTCTCACCTTTCAGCTTTCTCAGTAGTATCATCAGTGAGATTCTTCTAGCCTTCTGGGGCCCGTACTGTCCAGAGGCTGCTCCTTCTTGGCCTCCCCTGCTGTATGACCTTTTCTGTTCAGCCTCTCACTGTCAGTGTTCTTCAGAGCTTGACCCTGGCCATTTCCTCAGTCTACATTCTCTGGTTGGACTCTGCCCTCCCCATCTGCAGCATCATATACCCAGAAGTGAATGATTTGATCCTTCCTCACCAGTCTTCCCTTCTCACTAAGTAGCAACATGGCGCTGCCAGTTCCAAGCCACTTCCGTCCCTTTCAAACCCAGCAGGCTCTCCCTCACCACACTGCAGCAGTTACAGCTATAAAGCATGTAGGTCTGCTATCCCACCCCAGCCCTGACTATCAGTCTCTCCTGGACTCAGTTGAGTTTGGCCCCTCTACAATCCACAAAAGTCCAGAGAACATCTTTGAAATCGTGAACTAGTTTGTGACTATTCCCTTATCTCAT
>NW_007730441.1:19208-27287 GCF_000696425.1 Galeopterus variegatus
GATGTGTTCACCATTCCAGAAGCTCCCCCAAACCTTGCCATTCTGAGCTTTTTATTGCAGTTTCATTATATAGGCATTATTGATGAAATCACTGGCCACTGGTGATTGAACTCAATCTCCATTCCCTCTTCCCTCTCTGGGAGTTGGAGGATGGGAGTGAAAGTTCTAAGCCTCTACTCACCCAGTTGGTTTTTCTGGTGACCAGCCCCCATCCTGAAGCTATTTAGGCCCCTCCTCTTCATGAGGCATCTCATTAGCATATAAAAGACACTCCTATTACTCTGAAATTTCCAAGGGTTTTAGATCTCTGTGCCAGGAACTAGGGACAAAGACCAAATTTTGTGTGTGTGTGTGTGTGTGTGTGTGTGTGTGTGTATACACACGTATTTTTTAATACCACACTCATCCTTCAAATCTTGGCACAGAGTCACTTCCTCCAAGATACCATCCTTGTGTGTGTGTGTGTGTGTGTGTGTGTGTGTGTGTGTGTGTGTGTGTGTGTGTATACACGTATTTTTTAATACCACACTCATCCTTCAAATCTTGGCACAGAGTCACTTCCTCCAAGATACCATCCTTGAACCCCCAAACTAAATTGACTTCCCTTGTTCTTCTCTCCTATAAAACCATATTATTTTTCATTATGGTACTTCCTGCAATTTGAATAATGAGTGTTTACTTTCTTAATATCTGTGTCCTTAGACTCTAGGCTTCAGGGGGCCGGGATGCTGTCTCTTGTTCATGCCTAGATACACACATCCCTTTGGCCTCTAGCAGGTAGTCTGCTCAAATGTTTGCAGTAAGTAAACTAGACCTTCAGGAAAAGTGCAGAGTAATGAGGAACCATAGACACCAACCTTTCTCAGGGAAAAAAGCTAGCTTGCTTTTAAGGGGCTATAGAGTCCATATGCTAACTCAGATGCTGCAGTTAGAGGTATGCTATATTCTTGGAACATGTGTACTAAATAAGACGACCCTGCTGCCAAGTGAGGACTAGCCTCTTCTGCTGGAAATTCAGTCACTAGAAGACTGAATGACATCAGAACTGACCAGGGAAGCATCTTTAGGGACCACAAAATCTTGTGTAATAAACAAGGACAGATGGCATTTTTAACACTTCTTCCTTTTGGAGGTTGAATCTTTGGAAAAGAATACAGAACTTTGGATCTACAATGAGGTTACATCTCCATAAACCCATTGTAAGTTGAAAATATCGTAAGTTGAGTATGCATTTAATACACTTAGCTACCAAACATAGCTTAGCCTAGCCTACCTTAAATGTGCTCAGGCCACTTACATTGGCCTACATTTGAGCAAAATCATCTGACACAAAACCTGTTTTAAAATAAAGTGTTGATATCTCGTGTAATTTATTGAGTACTGTATTGAAAGTGAGAAACAGAATGGTTGTATGGGTACTCAAAAAACTGTTTCTACTGAATGCATATTTCTTTTGCACTATCATAAAGTTAAAAAATGGTTAAGTTGAACCATTGTAAGTTGGAGATGTACATTCTTTTCTTCTTTAAGAAAAATCTTTGAATGACATTGACAAAATATTAATAATTGTTGAGGCTGAGTAATGGACATATAGGAATTCACCAGATCGTTCTCTCTACTATTGTGTATGATTAAAAATTTCCATGATATAATTTTTTAAATGACATTTGTATTGAAAAATATAGAAAACAATTGATAAGAGGGATGGTAGTAGGATGAACACCAAATTACAGCCACACCTGTATCCAAATTAGTGGTAGGAAAGAAAAAGAAGGGAGGGGTATGAGGGAGTAATCTTTTCCAAAATGACTATTAAGTTCTTCATTGTATTTCCCTTAGGGGAAATCATGCACGTTATCGCTGTTGAGAGACAATTACTGTGTTAGTATGCTGTTTGTGTCACTTCTTGTAGCTGGTGCAGGTAGAAGGAACTGGGTAGTCGGTGTTCTCAGCAGGTCTGCGTTGAAGACAGAGGCTCCCTGGCACCCCCAGGGCTCAGGGGAAAGGGGCACAGACTTCTGTGTTAAGGGTAGTCCCAAGAGAGGCCTCTGAGTGACACAAGGGTCCTCACCTTGCAGTACTCAACTACAGCAGCAATCTCCTGACCAACTTAGAAGGTCTTCTCATTGGCTTCATTTTCTTCCTTGCGGACATGTGTTTATCTATTAGAATAAAAACAAAAAGCAGGATTATACATAGAAACCAAGACCTAGAAGGTTATATTCTAAAACTCTTCTCAATGTTGGGGTGCCCCCCAGGACTTTCTCCTCTATCTGTATTCACTCCCTTGGTGACCTCATCCAGGTTTATTGCTTCAGATACCATGTATGTGCTCGCTGATGACTCCCACGTGCCGTCTCCAGTCCAGACACAGCCCCAGCCTCCAGGCTCATATATCTGCCCAGGACAGCTCCCCTTGGCTGTCTGGTAGATGTCTCAGGGCTTAGTGTATCTAAAGTGGAACTCCGGATCTGTCATCTTCTACCTGCTCCACCCAGAGCCTTCCCTTTCTAGGTTGATGCCAAGTCCCTCAGGCCAAAAGCTCAGGCTTCTCTCTCTTCCTTCATATCATATCCAGATTCCAAAGTGCTTTTCACACCTCTGCTACCACCGCCCTGGTTTGAGCCACCATCATCTCTCACTTAGACTGCTGCTCTCCGTGGTTCTGCCATTGCTACCCTAATGGTCTTCTCAGCATAAGTTAAATCATGACACTTCTCTGCTCAAAAACCTACACTGGCTCCTTGTCCCACTCAATAAAGTCCAGTGCCCTTATAACACCTGCAGGACCTCAGGTGGTCTGCTCTCTACCCCTGCCCTCACCTCTATGCCTTTATCTCTGGCCTGACACCCCACTGCAGCCAGGCTGGCCTCCTGAAGTTCCTCAAGTCATCCCAGTCACGTCCTTGCCTCGGGCTTTGTACTCACTGACCCATTTGTCCAGGTGCACTTTTGCAGATATCCATAGCCATCTCCCATACCACCTCCCAGTCTTTGCTCAGAGGTCACCTTCTCAGGAAGTACGGCACACCTACTCTGGCCATCCTGCTCAGTGCTGCTGGCACTCCTGAGCCCCTTCCCCTTACCACCTTTGCGTAGCTGTAACATCACCTTTGGACAGGCTCTAATTTGCTTATTTATTTTGTTTACTGTTTGTCTCCACCTGCTGGATTGTAAACTCCATGGGAATAGTGATCTTTGTTCTGTTCATCCATGTATTCTGTGAGCCTAGAACAGGACCTGGCCCAGTAAAGTATTGATTAGAAGAACAATGTAGACTGTCAAGGAGGAGGAAGGATCGGCAGTGTTGGGACAACAGAAAGGCCCAGCAAGATAGGAATTGAAGGCTCTTCACTAAGTGATGACCCTGAGGGGCCATAGGCACTTTTCTTTTGTCAGGACAACAATTGGAGGGGTATGCACCCTTGTGCGTCTTGAGGAGGCAGTGGGCTGTAGGAGCCTTGAGGTTTCTATTTGTGAAAGGGCAGTTCTGTCATCCTAGCATTGTAGAGTGCCTTTCTCCGGCCCACCCCACAGGACTGTTTCAGGGTCTGCACTGAGGTGCTATTCACAAAGCTGACTGTCCTGCAAATGCGGAGCCCAACAGGAGGGTACCTCACACCCAGGGCAGAGGGCTTTGTATCTGCATGTAACACTATGGAAAAACATTCTGTAGCGAGCCCCTTTTATAAGTTAATGAGTAAAAATGCCAGTTTTAAGATTATCTATAGCAGTTATCTAAGAAGTTTATTTGTTAGGCTCATTCTTCCTTTTAACAGAAAGCTGTTCTCTTTGCTGCCACAGTAGCTTTTCAAATCATTCAACACCTGGTTACAGATGAGAATATTGGAATCATTTGCAGTTATAAGACCACTGGGTTATTTTCTTCTAATATTTTTAAGAAAGTTGTTGGCTTGAGTTTCAAATCATTATCTTAAATGTGTTTTATTTTATAAAATAAATATATATGTATTTACTTTGTAAAATATTATTGGATATATATTAATCATTCTACATAAATTTCTTCTGTTTCTTCTGTTTACCTCTTCCTTGTGAAAAGCTGATTGTTATTAACTTTTCTCATTTTCTTAGACTTTACCAGTAAACATTTGCTAATTCGATTAAATAGCATGCTTGTTATTTGTTATAATTATCTTAGAATTATTTTTCTTATTTGGAATGAGCCACAGTGGGGCATTTTGATAAAGGCACAGTGGGAGGTCAGGGCTCTCTCTGAGCACCTTGTAGAAACAGTACAGTCTTGAGGTCAGTCAGGAAGCTCAGCTTACCGAAGTCTTCTCACATTTTGCTTCCTAAGAACCAGGACATAGTTGTGAGGAAGCATCAGAAAAGAGCTAGGAGTTGGTATTTGGGGGATTGTTTTGCTGTCTGGCCTGAGGTGGGGATGGTGCAGGCGCTGGCTCTGGAGGCTGGGATAATAACTCAGTACTTTGCTCTCTCATAGTTGTTTCCTCTCTTTGCTCCTGGTGGCTGCTGTGGTTTGGAAGATCAAACAAAGTTGTTGGGCCTCCAGGCGTAGAGAGGTAAGCCTGAGCAGATAAAGATTAAAGAATTCCTGTAAGGGGCCGGCCGGTGGCACACTGCTACAGTGCGCCGCTTGGGAGTGTGGTGGCGCTCCCGCCGAGGGTTCGGATCCCACATACGGACCAGTTCCTGCTCACTGGCTGAGTGAGGGGCGGGCGCAGCGCCGAGGGTTGCGATCCCGTTGCCGGTCCGGTCCGGTGCAGGCGCAACACTGAGGGTTGCGGTCCGTTGCCGGACACGAAAAAAGACAAAAAGGAAAAAAAAAAAAAGAATTCTTGTAAGAACTTTATTTATTTATTTATTTTTTCTCTTAAGCAAGTCACTTTTCGCTGTTCAGTGATAACTGGTAGGTAGACATATCCACAGTAAGAATAATGCCACCTTTTCTGCAGTATAGGATTCTGCAGTACTATATGGTCAGTAGACTTAGATTAGTGCTGCATAAAGTGTAATTAATTCTGCATCGCAGGGTTTTAACTTTCTAAAAGGAAACTCTAATATTGACTTATATATGCCAGTTTTACCTTTACTACCAGAACACCAAGTCCTTGACTTGGGCAGGAGATCTGAGGGCTCATTAGCACAGCCACAGCCACCATTTGATTTGGCATGGTCTTCATAAGAGTCTTTCATAAGAATGAGAATGAAATCAGCCACTTAAGCTTCTCAAAAATTTCTCATTACTCAAGGAAAGATAAATGTGTGACTAATTAAATCTTTACTTGAGTTTTATTTTTTAATGAATCTTAATTTGTTTGCAGAGCTCCATTCCAAGAGTAGTAAGTCAAGCAAATATTTACAATTCGCAAATTCAAATAAATGAACTTGACTAAAAATTACAACATAAAAAATTTGTTTATAGCAAGTTTCACTTGCATCATTACTTTGCCTTTCATTTAGTCATCATGCCTGTTGGATTGTTACTAATAGAAATGCTCATATATATATATGATCTAGACTTAGATGCTGTCCTTGGTTTTCTGTATCTACTCATGCACTTTTCTATGTAAAAATTTATTTATAGATGATATTTAGAAGAGAATGAGAGTATCAAAAATCACTACTCAAGCACTCAACACTATTTATAGAACATTAGTGTCTGTAATAGAGTTAAGATAGGTTCCAGGACATGGGCCTCTTCCTGTGGGCCCCAACACCACTTTTTCTCACTCACATAGTTATTGTAAAGATATTGTCGCATCTTTATTATTATTTTGAAAATTCAGGGGATAACATTCACAGTGTTTTTAAATAGCTGCTACTGATACATTTAAAAGTGCCAGTGACCGATCCCGTGGCGCACTCGGGAGAGTGCGGTGCTGGGAGCGCAGCAATGCTCCCGCCGCGGGTTCGGATCCTATATAGGACTGGCCGGTGCGCTCGCTGGCTGAGCGCGGTGCGGGCGACACCACACCAAGGGTTGTGATCCCCTTACCGGTCACGAAAAGACAAAAAATAAAATAAAATAAAAATGCCAGTGAATTGTATGATGTTCTGAAAAAGGGCTGAGCGCGGTGCGGGCGACACCACACCAAGGGTTGTGATCCCCTTACCAGTCACGAAAAGACAAAAAATAAAATAAAATAAAAATGCCAGTGAATTGTATGATGTTCTGAAAAAGTATACATTATCAAAATGGAGTAAGAAAGAAGTAGGGAGCCACAATAAACCAGTAACTGGGAAAGGAACTGAAAACCTGTTGAAGTATTACTCTCTGCAAGAAGGGCATTAGTCCCCGGGAGTTTCAAGATTGCAATGAGCTTATGGAAATAATCTCAGCCTAATGGGTGCTGTCATTAATGATGATGATAATGATAAGCCTTTGGGTGCTTATAAGAATTAATTATTTCTGAAACCTATAAACTGTTCCAGAGCAAAGGAAAAAATGGAAAGCTCAAAAGATTTCCTAATTCATATTATTTATAGAAACCTTGATACCAAAACCTGACAAAGGTAGCACCAAAAAATAAAGGCCAGTCACATAATGCATGTATATGCAGCAGTCTAATTGCCATTCTAATAACAGGATCATTTAATATCAGAAAACATATTAGAGTATATATCAGTGGATGAGAAATAACACCTAAATTCTTAATAGAGGCCGAATAATTATTTAGTCATTTATTAAAATTCAACATCCATTTCTAAATTTTAAAAAAAATTCTTAGTAAACTCAAAGTACCTTTTTAACACTATGAAGAATATCTAGATAACCAGCACCACCTGTGGTGAGAAAACACTATAGGTTGTACCATAAAACCTAGCCAAGTTAGATGTGATAAAACTGACATTTGAGCACTTCTAAGTTCTAGGCACTGTTCTAAGTGGTTTTACATGGGTCAACTAATTTAATCCTCAGACCAATCCTATGAAATAGATACTGTCACTAGCCTTGTTTTGTAGATGAGGGAACTGAGGCTCAGAGAGGTAAAGCAACTTACCCATCATCCCACAATTACAAAGAGGAAGAACTGGGCTTTAAACTAGGGTCTTTTGTCTTCACAGTTTATGTTCCTAATCATCATGAAGTCTACAGTCACTTCACTTTGTTCTGGATGTTCTAGACTGTACACAAAAGAGAGAGAAACAAGCTTTTTTACCATTGGAAAGGAGACATAATTATTGTTTTCATTTAAGGTTATTGAGACACAGTATAGTAGAGATTTGCCTACATAAAAAATAATACTTAAGTATATAAAAAATAAACAAATGACACAAAAGATAAACAGTCAACTGGTAATTATTTGCAACACAAGTAATTTTGTGTTGAGAAAGAAAATAAGGAGAAAAGAACACCCTGTGGGGGAAAAAAAGGTTAAAAAAAAGTATGCTTAGTATGCAGTTCATCTGCTAATGAACTAAGATTTTACCCTTGTGATTTGGAATTTCTCTGAAACTGTGAACCTGACTTTTCAGAGTATATTTCATCATTTCTAAAGTGTCAGTCATGATTTACGCCCCTCAAAATTGTAGAAGAAATGATTTGTTGTTATTTATAACAACAATAATAGTAGCAGCTGACACTAAGTCCTTGCTACAGACTCCAGCACTTAGAATAACTGAACCCACCTTAGAATAACAAATATATGTTGCATGTATTTGTTGAATAAATAGACCAACAGCTTTATGAAATGTAGGAATGTTATTATTGGTATTTTAAGAAAATTTTTAACATAAAAATGCCCTTCTAGAACAGAACCATGATCTATTTAACCCAAGATTCTGTCTCATACAATAGTTCCAAGGAGGTTGTTTGAAGTAAAAGTATTTGTCTCCCACGGCATAACCTCAAAGCTTCAAAAGCAAGCCCAGAAGATCTCTTAATATCCTAATGATATATGAATGGCCATTCACCATGTGCTAGGCACTGTGCAATAGCGTCTCATTTGATCCTAATGACAATCTTATGGAATAAAAACACATTTCAGAAAGGAAGAAGCTGAATCGCAGAGACTTTAACCACCTTTCTTTTTTTTTTTTAAAGATGACCAGTAAGGGCCGGCCCGTGGCTCACTCGGTAGAGTGCGGTGCTGA
>NW_007730441.1:28287-49049 GCF_000696425.1 Galeopterus variegatus
GCAACACCGAGGGTTGCGATCCCATAGCCGGTCCCAGTCCGGTACGGGGGCAACACTGAGGGTTGCGATCTGTTGCCGGACACGGAAAAAGACAAAAAAAAAAAAAAAAGATGACCAGTAAGGGGATCTTAACCCTTAGCTTGGTGTAGTCAGCACCACACTCACCCAGTGAGCTAACCGGCCATCCCCATATGGGATCCGAACCCATGGCCTTGGTGCCATCAGCACCGCTCTCTCCCGAGTGAGCCACGGGCCGGCCCTTAACCACTTTTCTTAAGGTTGGTTACACAGCTGGAGAGTGTTGGAGCAGGGATTCACAGCCAAACGTCCCTAAATCCAGAGCCTCTGTTTGTCCCTCAGGTTTGTTTGTTTTTAGCTTGTACCGCCACTTTGAATGAAGAATTCTCTCAGTTCCTATGTACTGTGTAACAAGGGACAGGTTTTCGTTGCTATGTGAATACCTGGTTCAGGGTTCAACAGGAAGAAAGCCTGACTTGAATCTAGTAATAGAAATATAAGGCGTTAGGACTACATCATCTTATTTAAACAAGAAGACATCACAGCATTATATCCACCAGTACTTTAGTATGTATGAGTATCTCTAACAGATTAGGAGTCTAAAAATATAACAACACTGTTATCACATCCAACAAAATTTAATAATTTTTAATGTTATCTAACACTGGCCCAGGTCTAGTTTTCATCAACTGTCACAAAAATATCATTTTGGATTGGATTTGTTTGAATCAAACAGGATGAGATATTTTTCATATGTAGTATTCACTAATAAAATCCCCTCAGTACTTGTTGCATTAATGCTTGCTACATTATTCATTAGCAACTTCTTCGGGAGATGCAACAGATGGCCAGCCGTCCCTTTGCCTCCGTAAACGTTGCCTTGGAAACAGATGAAGAGCCTCCTGATCTTATTGGGGGGAGTATAAAGGTGAGAATATGATTCAAAACTCCTTATAACTTTTTAAAACTCAGACTTCTAAGTCTGGAAAACCAGAGGGAGCAAGAATCTTACTTCATTACTGTATTAGTCCGTTTCTGTTGTTTATATAACAAAATACACAGAACTGGGTGATTTATAAAGAAAATGAAATTTATTGCTTACAGTTTCTGAGACTTGGAAATCCACAGTCCAAGGAACACATTTGGTGGTAGTGTCACTGATCCCTCACATGGCAAGATGGTGGAAGCAGAGAGAACAGAGAGAGCAAGATAGACTGACTCTTTTCTTTTAAAGCCCTCAGAACCACGCCCCTGACCACCATTTTTAATCCATTCACTACTGCATGGTCCTACACACCAATCACCTCTTCAAGGCTCCACCTTTAATTACCAAATAGGGTTTCCCAACCCTCTTAACATCCACAGAGGGGGCTGAGTTTCTAATATATAAAACTTTGGGGACACAATTCAAGCTTCCAGTGAGTTTTGGGGGGACATAATCCACTACAATTACCTCTTATTTTTTCTCTTTCTTTTAACAATAAGCCAAAGCACTGAAGTTGTCAGGTATTCTTTCACTTTCATTTTCCCATCTTTATGTCATGTCATTAAGCAGTTTTGTGTTTGGGGATTTTTAAATATAAACGATTTGTCTGATATTCTTGTAAGTATTCTGTGGCATAATACTTTAAAACTTTTATTTGAAAATAGCTAAAGTGAATCATTGTTATTTATAATTATATTTGGGGGATTTTTTTCCTTAAACCCCAATTTGTTGAGTAAATAGGCCAATAGCTATTCTAATTCTGCTGATTCTGCCAATTCTGCTGATTCTGCTAAAGCAGCAGAATCATAGTTTAGTAGGTAATTCTGTAGAAAATAAATATTTCTGGACACCCCCCCAAATGATAAAGAAAGTGATAAGACTTTCTCTTTCAGAAAAATGACAAAATATTTCAGATACTCTAGGGAAACAGTTATGTCCAGAATAGAACCTATTTATTAAAGCATTACTGAGTTCATAGGAAGTAGGTTAATTTTCCAGGGACTACTCTCTTTTCCCTACGCTTTAAGAACAAATCATGAACCAAAACCAGAACCATGAGTGGTCTAAAGTGGTTCCAGATTGTTAACACTCCATGACTCCCAGCTTAAGGAGATGCATTTCTTCTCTGTAGGAAAATATCCCCAATTCAGCCCTGTAGGATTTGCACAGATCAAGATCATGTAATTAAAGATCACCAAGGACAAGAAGAGGCAAGCCACCATGAATAAGAGTCAGCAGGAACAACAGATGATGGATTTAGACAGCACTTCAAGTGTTAGAATTGACATCTGAAGAATAAAATATAACTATGTTTGAAATATTTAAAGAAATACAAGGTGGAATAATAAAGATGAGGAAGCCATAAGAGTCAAGAATGGCCAAGAAGATCTGAAAAAACCAAATGAAACTTCTAGAAATGAAAATTACAGTAGTTGGAAATTTTTAAATAAATAACTGAATTTACGTGGTGTTTTTTTTTTTTTTTTTTGTCTTTTGTCTTTTTCCGTGTCCGACAACAGATTGCAACCTTCAGTGTTGCCCCTGTACCGGACCGGGGACCGGCAACGGGATTGCAACCCTCGGCGTTGCTCCCGCGCCTCGCTCAGCCAGTGAGCGGGAACAGGTCTGTATGTGGGATCCGAACCCTCGGGCGGGAGCGCCGCCGCGCTTCCCAAGCGGCGCACTTATCCAGTGCGCCACCCGGCCGGTCCCCTTTTTTTTTTTTTTTTTTTTTTTAAAGATGACCAGTAAGGGGATCTTAACCCTTGACTTGGTGTTGTCAGCACCACGCTCACCCAGTGAGCAAACCAGCCGTCCCTATATGGGATCCGAACCCATGGTCTTGGTGTTATCAGCACCACACTCTCCCAAGTGAGCCACGGGCCGGCCCCTTTTTAAAAAAAAATTTTAGCAGTTTCTTTTTTATTTATTTTTTATTTTATTTGTCTTTTTTCGTGACCGGTAAGGGGATCGCAACCCTTGGTGTGGTGTCACCCACACCGCGCTCAGCCAGGGAGAGCACCGGCCATTCCTATATAGGATCCGAACCCGCGGCAGGAGCGTCGCTGTGCTCCCAGCGCCGCACTCTCCCAAGTGCGCCACTGACTTGGCCCTGAATTTACATGTTAAACAGCACATCAGACATAGGAGAGAATTTATGAACTGGAAGATGAATCTGAAAAAATATACAGAATACAGCATAGAGAGACAAGGAGATGGAAAATATGACAGATAATAAGAATAAGAGGATAGAATGAGAAGATCCAAATATATATTTTCAGAGTCCCAGAACAAATGAATGGATGAGAGGCAATATTCAAAGAGATGGTAGCTGAGAACTTTCCAGACTGATGGAAAACATGAATATACAGATTCCAAAAGTAAAACATATCATAAGTAGAATTAAAATAAGAAAGAGGGAGGGTAGGAAGGAAAGAAAACGACTGTTGGATTTGTGATAGTGAAACTGCAGAACAGAGAACATCTTAAAATCAGCCAGAGGAAAAAAGATCACCTACAATGTTGGGAAACTGGAACCCTTATGCACCATTGGTAGAAATGTAAAATGATGCAGCCACTGTAGAAAACAATATCGCTATTCTCTAAAAAATTAAAAATAGAATTACTATATGGTCTAGCATTTCCACTTCTGGACATATACCCAAAAGAATTGAAAGCATAGTCTCAGATATTTGTACACCAAAGTTCATGGTAGCATTATTCACCAAAGTTAAAAAGTGGAAGCAACCCACGTGTCCATTGACAGATGAATATGATATAAACATACAATGGAATATTATTCAGCCTTAGAAAGGAAGGAAATTCTGACACATGCTACAACATGGATGAACCTTGAGGGCATTATGCTGAGTGAAATAAGCCAGTCACAGAAGGACAAATACTGTATGATTCTACTTATATGAGGTATCTACCTAGAGTAATCAAGTTCAGAGACACAGAAAGTAGAATGGTTGCTAGAGAGCTGGGGGGAGGGGAAAATGGGGAGTTAGTGTTTATCGAGTACAGAGTCTCAGTTCTGCAAGATGAAAAAAGTTGTGGAGGTGGACGTTGATGATGGTTGCACAACAGTATGAACACCACTGAACGGCACACTTAAAAATCGTTAAGATGGTAAATTATACCTGTATTTTACAATTTAAAGAAATTGGGACAAAGGATAGATCACATACAAAGGAATGACAAACTGATAGCTGACTTCTCTCTAGTAATACCAGAAGCCAGAAGAGAGTGAGAAAATGTCTTCAAAGTAATGAAAGAGAAGAACTGCCAGCCTAGAATAGTGTGCCCAGTATGTACCTTCCAAGAACAAGGATGAAATAAAGGTATCTTCAGAGTACAAGAAAAACTGAGAGTTTGCCACCAACACATCTATACAAAAGAAATGTCTAAAGGATGTGCTACAAAGAGGAAAATTACCCCCAGGAGGACAGACAATTTTAAGTAAATAAAATTGTTAACATGTACATAAATCTAAATAAACATTGTCCTCATAAAGTAATCATTTGTGGGATTAAAAAAATAGACAGGGCTGGCTGGTTAGCTCAGTTGGTTAGAGCTCAGCCTTATAACACCAAGGTCACGGGTTCGGATCCCTGTACTGGCCAGCTGCAAAAAAAAAAATAGACAAACCTAAAGTACTGAACAAAACTGTATATGTCAGCAGCATATGACACACTTAGTTGCTCCTTAAAACACTTTCTTGACTTCCAGGGCACCACACACTTGGCTTGGTTGGCTCTTCTTGTTCAGTGGTCTTTGCTCAATTATTGTCTTTATTTACCCATTTTTTTTCTTTTCTTTTTTTTTGGCAGCTGGCTGGTGCCAAACCACCTGAGCTAACTGTCCAGCCCCTCCCCAACATCTTTTAACAGTGGAATACCTCAGGCTCAGTCTTCGGCCCCTTCTCTTGTCTTTTACACCTACTCCGTGATGATCTTATTTATCAAGGCTATAGAACACCATGATCATCTCTGCCCGAACTGCTCCTGTGAGCCTCCAACTCATATATCAATTGCTACTCAGTGTCTCCACTAGGATGTCTTAACAGACATCTCAAATTTAACATGTCCAATCTGAGCTCTCAGTATTTATTCTCCAGACCTGCTCCTCTGTCATATCTTCCCCCACTCAGTAAATATCACCTCCATCATTCTGATTGCTCAGGCCAAAATCATCCTCTCGTTGGACAGTCATTCTATCAGCAAATCTTCTTGACTGTCTTCAAAAATACTTCTCAGCCACTGGGCATCACCTTTGCCACTGTCACCTCTCACCGTCATCTCTCACCTGGATTCTTGCATTTGCCTCATAACTGATTTTCCTGCTTCTGCCATTTCACCCATCTGGTCAGCTCCCTGTGCCACACCCAGAGTGGTACTGAGAATGATTTTCTTCATCTAAATTGAAGAAATTGATAACATATTTGTGGGTGCGTTTAGGCAGAATTCTAAAGATGGGCCCCAGGGTTTCTGATTATTCAGTCAAACACTGTTCTAGGTACCGCTGTGAAGGGATTTTGCAGATGGAGTAAAAGTCCCAAGGGAGTTGACCTTAAGACACAAAGAAAGTTTCTCTAGTTGGTAGTAGAAGAGGAAGCCAGAGAGATTCCAAGCATGAGAAGGGCTTGACACACATCACTGGTTTGAGATATAGGGGGCTGCATGAGAAGGAACGTGGGTGGCCTCAAAGAGAAGAGAGGAAATGAGGACCTCAGACCTACAGCTGCAAAGAACTGGATTCAGCCAACAACTCAAATGAGTTTTGAAGCAGAGTCTTTCCCAGAATGTCCAGATAAGAGCCCAGCCCAGCCAACAACTTGACTTCAGCCTTGGGAGACCCTCGTGAAATGATAGCTAAGAATTTTCCAGAACTGATGGAAGACATGAACAGACCAGTATCTGTAAGCAGAGGACCCTATAGTACTTGCCTGGACTTCTGGCCTATAAAACTGTGAGATAATAATGGGTGCTGTTTTAAGCACCTAAGTTTGTAGTAATCTGTTACATAGCAATAGAAACTAATACTGGTGCAGGGGCATCTTTACAAATCACATCTAAAGGCTGCAACAGAAAATGAGACATTTTCCACAGCCCAGTGCATCCGAAGTGTAGGTATGAGGAATCCATTTGGTCAGGCATCCAGCTTTTACAAGCTTTTACGTCCAGCAGTCTCCTCTGCTTAGTGTCTGAAGGACAGATGAAGCAAGTCTGAATTGAAAAAAAAGAAAGTCTCCATAATGGCCAGGTCTCTGTTTGAGTCAGGTATGCAGAACTATCTTACAAATCTACCAAACAATCACTGCCATTCCTCTGACCTACAATTATGAGTTAGGATTTCAAGTTGAGTAAAAATACAGAGCCCAAAAAAACCCATCTAGATGTGGACCCTTCTGTACAGTTCAAGCAGTTCTTTGGGAAGGTGGATGTGGAAACCTCTGAGGAAGGTAGCAAGCAATACCATCCCTCTCACTGATGTTCAGTGATTACTGTTAGCTTTCCTGTACCATTTTCTTTATCTTAAAAACTGTGATGTCTTTTTCTACATACCTAAAATTGATCGTCTTTGTAAGCACCAATGATCTTAACATGGTTCATGTTATGTTAAAGCTTGAGAAACACCTCATTAGGTAATTTCTTGTTTTCTTTTGCCAGACTGTTCCCAAACCCATTGCACTGGAGCCATGTTTTGGCAACAAAGCTGCTGTCCTTTCTGTGTTTGTGAGGCTCCCTCGAGGCCTAGATGGAATCCCTCCCCCTGGGCAGTCGGGTAAGTAGATGGGGTTGGTGACAAACATGTTTTAGATGTGGGAAGGAGCTAAGTACAGAGAACTGGATATAAAGGTGTGGCAAGGATTAGGTGAGATAATCCCATTGTTCCCAGCACTGTTTTCCTGAGGTCACCATTCCCTTCCCTGGGGAAGAGTGTGGGGCCTTTTTGTCTATATACCTTATTTGGGTTTTTGTTTGTTTTTTCACCATGGGAATGTAAAAGGAAATTTTAAAATTATCTTTAAAAACAAAATAAAAGCAAGCTGCTCCTTAACACACGTTCCCTCTGTGGGTTCTCCCAAGGTCTTGCTGTGGCCAGTGCCCTGGTAGACATTTCTCAGCAGATGCCAATAGTATACAAAGAGAAGTCAGGAGCTGTGAGGAACCGGAAGCAGCAGCCCCCTGCCCAGCCTGGAACCTGCATTTGAGGCTGGGCCCAGGGACTCTCCTGCGCGCATGCCCAAGTGTGTGGCACACCGGAGCCATCGGCAGGGGAGGGCCAGGCGGGGAAGTGACTGTGCAGTGCAGGCCGAAGACTGGAAACCCTCAAAGCATCTGACTCATCTGCATGATCACAAGCTTTTTTTGACGGTTTCTCCCATCCGTGTTCCAGCATCTAACCTTTGACTTTTGCATAGGAAATTGATTTAAAAACAGGTCCAGGGATGATCTGATTGTTGCTGGAGGAGACCGGTGTAGAGCCAGTGAGAACGCTAGGAATGACAGTCAGGTTCACGTGTGGAAACTGTTCTTGGGACTGTCTCAGCTGTGCAAAAAACAAATGATGGCGTGTTTACAGGTAGACATTTGTCATCAGGTGTTCTTGAACATGGTCTTTTAAAAACTAGTCAGATGAACTAACTTGTTTTCATCTGAAGCCTGTTATCTTTTTTTAAAGACGTGCTATTTATTCTTGCACAATTTAGGCATATATCTCTCTTCCAGGGAGTAGCTTTTTTCTAGTAGAGAATTAATAATGGTCCATCTCTTTTGAATCATATCAAACTAGGATAGAAGGGGGCTATTTTAAATGTCAAGGTCAGCAGTGTTACTTAGAATGTAAACTGATGTAATAGGTAGTTTTCTATAGCGACTTAATTTAGTCTTAATCCACTTGAAATTCTCTTTCTTCCTCCCTTTTTCTCTCCCTCCCTACCTCTCCCCTCCACACACACACACTAACACACACTAAGTGCCTAGACTTCAAATAGATCTAGCAATTGGAAAGTTAATAAGCCTGAGTTTTTACATAGTTGCATTCCTACATTCTTGTAAAATTTAAATAGCTACCATTGGCAATCTCATCTTTTTCTAAAATCTAATTTGCAGCCAGGAAAGAATTTTCTCACCCCAAGGAACATTTGATCTAGCAGCAGGGACTGAGAGGAAAGCAGAAATAAACTGTGAAAGCTTCTGTTTTTATTGTCTAAAAAGACACTGTCAAGAAGGCTCAGTCCCCAAGCGCCCTCCCACCCCATCACCCCCTGTCACTCTAGGCCTGATATTTGATTGGCCCTCTGGCCTCCTCCTGCCAGGGTACCACAGAGGGACTCACTCATGTCACATGTCTCCTTTGAGCAGAAAAGAGCATCAAGAGCACTTGGGATCCCTGAATCAGAGTGACTCTGTGTTCCTGTAGCCTGTTGTGAACTTGCGGGTTATTCTCTGTCTGGGGATGGAATCAGATGTCAGGAGAGGGACAGCCTCCTGTTATTGGGCAGAACCTGCTGAAAGCCTGGAGAAGGACCTGGAGCTGTTTGCTCCCTTTCCCCCAGGAGGGGCTCGGCCCACGCATCCTCCTTCCCAGACCCATTGGTGGCTACGAGGAGGGCAGTGAACACTAAGGGTGAAGGGCACATGGAAAAAATAGGCAAGGAAGGAAAACTACTAAATGGAAAATGACCAAATTTAAGAGGGGTGGAACGGTTCCCTGCTCTTATCCCACAGGGCACTGCCTGGATGTTATGTTTTCCCCATTTATGGTGCTCTGTATTGTGGCATTATGCAGCAGCCTCCCAAGGTCTCTCTTCTACTTCAAAGCCTGGGATTATATGGCATTACCCTATTGGGATGGACCTCTGGACAGCAGTTCTCAAGTTTATGAATTTGAAGAAATTAATACTAAAAGGAAAAACTGTGGCATTTCATCTTTGAATGCAGTGCCTGGAGAGGGAGCATTATCTCTTCCCCAACACAATAACCCCACTCCCATGAAGAACTGCCTGGAAAGATGTTTTCGAGGAAGCTGAATTATAAAACACTGATGCACAAGACACCTCTACTCGAGACTCACCTTTCAAAAAGCTTCTTTTTCACATCATTGTTAAAGAGCAGACACTTCTAGTAAAGACCCCAGAACGCAGCACCCACAGAGAGCCTTTAGTGGATGGGCTCTTCACCCCTGTAACTACTGTGAGGCCTCTGGACAAAGGAGGAGGGAGGCCATTGAGGACTGTCCTCCTACCAGGAAGATCTTCCTTGTTTGTTCAAGGGGCCAGGTTTTACTTGGCCAAAGAAGACTCTTCCCCTTGTTAGTCCCATGCCTTGAAATAACATGCACCATGACCCACAGCCACCTGGTTATGTCTTTTTGGTTTTTTCCTAAAAGATAATGTTTATTTTTTAAAAGAAAGGAAGGAGTAAGTGAAGTTTAATTCTGCTCCAACAATGGAGAAACAGCTGAATCCACCTGCTTCTCCTTTGCAGCCAACAGCAAATAGCTTCCTCCAGGCTCGAGGCAGAAGAAGGGGTGGCAAGGGAGGAAGAGGAGCTCAGCTTAGGTCCAGTCACTAAAAGGGAATGGGCCATCATAGGTCCAGTCACCAAAAGGGAATGGGCCATCATCTGGTAACTGTGTCACAGGAGAGCCTGTATATAAAATAATCATGGAAACATTGATCTTGCACTTGTACATAACTATACAGTAGTGTCCAGAATGTTCACACATTCGGAGTGTACATAAAACAGAAAAATATCTTAATGTATTTTTATCAAACATAACTATGTCTAAGTTTCACCTAATATGTTTTTGTGCCATATACTGAATATCTAAGTTCTGAGAAGTCCTCTCATCAGGCCCTGATATGTTAATAACAAAGCCTGGAAATACATCCCCATGGCGTTGATGTGTTCAGTGCATCTGGTACCAATTAGATAACTCTGAAACAGGACTCACCTATCAGAATGCAAATGAAAAGTCAGGCGGTGAATCTCTTTAAACAACAGTGTGTATAAGGAGATTCAAGGAAGCAGGAGTCTCTGCAAGCTTATCATGAATCTTTCCGGCAGTTTCTTGGTACTCTTGGTGGCAAAGGATGACCTCTCACATCCTGAGAAATGTTTTTCTTAGTCTTTGAGTTCAAAGACTATAGCCTGTGGAAATTAGACTTTCCAAAGAGGGGTTCTCCAGGCTGCATTTTGTCGTGATTTTCTCTCCATTTTGAATGACCATTTCCCAGGACTATAGTTTATTATCCTGAAAACTGGGGGTGGGAGTGGGGAGGCTAGTTTTTTGATAAATAGCTCCCATTTCCTCATGGAGAATTGCACACACCTTGGATTCCTGTCCACCTCCCCCGTCTCTCTCCACACAACTTGGGGAGAAGCCTGTGCTTTCCTCTGAGGATCACCGGTAAAGGTGGGAGGAGGTGAGAGAATGCAACGCATACTCCCCTGAGCTAACCCAGAGGCAAGGAAGTGCTGAACAGAAGGCTGTCAGCAGAAGAAAGTACTATATCTGTGGGTGAGATGCAAGATTAGAGACACACTAGGAAATCTGGGGTAAAAAATTGGTAGGAAAACAACATTTTACCTTCCAGTGCAAATCTTGCTCTTTCAGCTTAATGGAGTGTATTGGAGGTAGGGAGTGGAGGATTTACTTCCTTGGGTGCTGTCATTTTCATGAACCCCCTTGATCCATTCATTCAACAGATATTTACTAAACACTTACTAACTTAAGCCAGTGCTGTGGCAGTGACTCAGAAGTAAAAGCTGCTCTGTAGAAATAACAATAAAATCTAACTCCTCACACCCCTGCCATCAGATCTTTCCTCCTGCGGAACCAGAAGGTAGAGGCCTCCTGTCCTCAGGGTATGCCTTGGCTCCCGTCTGAAATGTTTATCCCATTGACCAAACTTGGCTCCAACCATAAAGAACACCATGATGGTTTCAAATAGCCAGGCCCACCAAAAGACATGGCCCTCGATGAGTCGAGTTGCTCAGATTCTCGAACACCCTTCCTGAAGGGAGATGCTTTGGAATGGAGACGAGAACTGGCGCCTTCTCTTTTCAGGCAATAATGGAATCAACTTTCAGTAACTGAACTTGTGCACAAAAATTCTAAACACTAGTGAAGCCTGTTTCGTTGAACTAATTCTGGCTCTGGAAATGTTTTCGTTTTATAGTTATTTACAGTTTTTTTTCTTGTTGTTTGTTTGGATTCAAGCTTAGTTTGTTAATATGTATAATTCAGCATCTCTTGCACTCATGTAAATATGGAGTAAGTATTGTAAACTATTCCATTGCTGGGGATTGTGGGTGTTATACATACATTTAGGACTGCAATTTTTTGGTATTTTTTGTATTGTAAAATAACAGCTAATTTAAGCAGGAACAGAGAATTAAGGGAGGTCTGTGCATTTTAAACACAAATGTGAAGAACTTGTATATAAACAAAAGTAAATACTATAATACAAACTTCCTTCTGAAATAAAAGTAGATCTGGTAAAAATGTGGTTTTTCTTCTGAGTATTTAATTTTGGTTTTGCTTTGCTTATATTTACATTTTGGTCATTAGAACCTTAAGGAAAGGGGGGAAAGTGTTTAAAATGTTTACTTGTTTTCAGACTGCCTGAGGGGAAGCACTTGGCAGTCATGCAGGTGGGGGTGTAAAGCCACCTGTGGGGGGACCTGTGACCCGATGACTTCCTGACATCCCCGCAGTAGCCTGTGTGTACCCACAGAGCAACTCTACCAGCACACAGGAACAAGTACTGTGGGGGGTGAGGATCAGGTCTGAGCAGTCAAGGTGTGAACCATTACCTGCCTTCTCCTCCTCCATTAACCAGGCTGCTGCCTCCAGTTGCTCCTTTAGCCCTCTGCTTCTCCATCTCCTCATGGGCTCCTGAACGTCTCTCTAGGTTCTCCAAACTGCTGAATCTCAGGAATTGTGACAGGTCTAGTCCCCCATGGCTACAGTGTTATCCTTGGTCTTGAATTCTTGATAAAGTTATTTCCATTCACAAAGCCCTGTTTGTGGGCTCTCTGCAGGCCCAGGCCCACGTTATCTGGCCCCTGCCTTCAGAATGGGGGTGAGAGGATTGTATTCCACACCCTGGTGCAGAGTGCAGATTCCCAGTGCTAGCACTTCCAGAAGAGACGTCATTGAAAGTAGAAGGAAACACAAAGAAGGGCAGTCACTCCTGTAGAGGAGGGTGATGTGGCACCAGGGGACTAGGGCCAGGGCCCGAGCAGGGGAGGGGTGGGAGCGCAGGGAGGCCTGCCCACCAGGCTTGAGTTGGACTGATCGCTGCAACCAAGTTAGGAAGGACCTTGAAACTCTTCCATGGAGGGCTGTGGGAGTCATCAACAGTTTCCGACAGGATAAAAACCTGTGATTTGGTGGCACTGTGACAGAGACAATGTGTATTCACCAAGCCTGCTATATTTTGCTGTCGGACCCACAGGTCAACATTCCCCAGCCCCCTTGCAGTGAGGTTGGGGCCAAACTGGGCCGTGGCCAATGAAACGTTGGAAGAAGTGATGTACACCAGTTCCAAACTTGGCATATAAACTGCTCCCACGTGGGACTCTCCCTGGAGGCCACATGTTAAAGGTGTTACAGGGAATGTGGGTCCCTGTGTAACCACTTGGAGGCACCACCTGATCAGCATGAGCTGTGTTAGTCTTTACATCACTGAAAAGCAAATTTTACTCCACTGATCCACTGGGATTTAGGGTTTTGTTACCACAGTCAGCTTTTCTTATTCTTACTAATACACAGATCGGTACCTTGAAACGCAATGTACCTGTAATCAAAGCCTAAAATACGTGGCATTTATTGGCTTAGTTTGTGGTCAGGTGGTGGCAGTGTGAAAACATACAGCAGGCTGGACAGCTGGAGGTCCTTGCCAGGTGGTGGCAAAACATCTGGGAAGGCTGTTATGTTCGGTTACTTGGAAAGCAAACTACGTGTCCACCTCATTTTCAGCTTGAGGGGAAGAAGTTGGAAAAAAACCAAAACTTTGTATGTGTTGATTTTTATTGGCTGCTTTTGGCAAGGCTTCACAAGAAAGAAGAGTTCAAGAAAGAATTAGCCAGTTTATGAGCAGAAGGGCAAGGGGGTGGAGAGACCTGAGATCCAGGGCCTTGCGATGTTGGAAACTGCCTCTAGTCTCCAAACAGTAACATGCTTGTGAGCAGCAGAGACCCAGTGAGACTCAGTGGGACACAGTGACTTGGCCTCGTGGTGAAAATCAGATGGAGGGTGTGGGCTTCCCACTTAAGCCTGGTAACATCAAGGCCACCATCTTGAGGAAGAGGCATGTGGATAAGGAAGCAAAGAAATAAAGCTGGCTGAGAACTGTGTCCAGGAAAGAGCCATGAGTGCAGTCACTGCCTGGAAAACAAGAGATAATAAAAGATATAGTCACTTCAAGAAACCATTAGCATGGCCTTAACAACAACCAAAAAAACAACCCTGTGACTACTGAGGAATCCTTAAAACACCCTCAGGCAAGAAGATAGTTGTGAGAGCTGTGTCCAGAGAGGGCTTACAACACAGTGGCACCTCAGATGTGGCCCAGAGAGCAGAACTGAGCTTGAGGACGGACTTCCCCCACCCAAGGGCAGGGCCTAGGAGGATCGCAGACGTGCTGTAGACCAGTGATTGCTGTGTGTGAGTGCCACCCTACTCCTTCCTGCACTAGAGGGTTTATGTGGGTGTCCTGTCTGGTCTCACCACTGCCTGTTGTGGGATGGGGTGGATAAGTTAAGTCCGAGTCGTAGGACTCCAAAGAACCACCTGAGGAAGACTGCATCACCTGGCAGTCTGTATGGGATGGGACCTTGTATTGTTCTCCTACAAGAGGGTGCCTGTGTCCCATGCGGGGAAGGAAGAACAAAATGGGTTACCATCACCAGAACAGCAAACTGCCAGAGACTGGCTGGATGCTTACCACACAGTATCCTCTTCCTGAGTCCACAGCTTCAAATGCATTGCCTGGGCCATGGCATCTGGGTGGAGCCATGCACCCAGTCCTCACCTGTGATTTGTCACTTCCTTGTTAGGGCAGTTAAGAGTGAGTGCGTCTCCTCCACTCTCTCCATGAACCTCGTAGGCTCATGTGGAAGATGGTTGTGCAACAGGACTGAAGGAGTCTGGGTCCCTGAATGACTTGTGGAAACAGAGCCTTAAAGACCAAAGTTAGTGACATTAGATATCTTTTCTTACCCTGCCTAAATGAGTTAATTAGCATTCACCTAGATTTATTCATCTAGTCATTCAACAAATTTATATTGAGCACAAACAGGGCTAGGCACTGTGCAGGGACCAGAGATTCTGCAGCAAACAAAACAAAAAAATTCCTGTCCTTGAGAAGTTTACAATCTAGTGGAGGAGACAATAAATAAAATAAAACTTATCACATGATAAGTTCCATGAAGAAAGGTAAAAGTAAGGTTAGGGGTAGGAAGTGCTGGGGGGGTTGCTACTTAAGGTAGTGTGGCTGGGGAAGGTCATTCTGACCAGGTGACAGCTGAGCAGAGCTGAATGAAGGAGGGAGGGGGAACTGAGGACGTCTGCAAGAAGAGCAGTGCAAACAGAGCAGCAGATGCAGAGGCCCTGCGGTGGCAGCACGCCCAGTGGGTCTGACAGTGGCAGTATGTGGGATGATTTTGATTATCCCATTGATGAGGGAGGTGCTGCTGTGATTTAGGGGTCGCCTGGAAGGTGGACATCCTTGTGATGTGCAAGACTAGAATTGACCCACATCCTACCCAGTTTTCAAACATATTGCTGGGTATGTGTGTAGATGAAAAAGTTTGTTTCTAATTATTTTAGTGTAGAACCTAATCCTGTTGTAAACACAAAGTATTTGAGAGCTGGTTTAATACAGTCAGTTTTCCAGAAATACAATTATGTAAACCAAGGGAAGACTGAAATTGCTTTCCTAAAAACTTTACCATAAGCTGGTCATCGTTGAAAATTCTGTCACCCATACCACATCATTTCCAGCATGAGTCCCCAACTCCACTGGATGGGCCACGTCTGTACAGACACACATCCTGCAGCCCTGCATTACTGTGTAACATGACTGGCAAGAATTTCCTTCCATCCTGTGCCCCCAGCACAAGAAAGGGATTAGACCAGATGATCCCAACGACCATATGAAGTGTGCTGGACAGGGTTGCATACCCTATAAGCCTTTCCTCCTCGTTTGCTTAATTTGTTTCCCTTGAGGGCTCAGTTTGAGAGTTTGTGTGTGTGTATTTTATTTTCTTGGGTGTGTACTCATCTTAATTTTTCTCTCTGTATCTTCTGCCTTGGGTCGGAGGCTCATTTGTGTGTGGAGTGATGTGTGCCTGGCAGAACAGCTTCCCAAGACATCCTTCAACCCAGGTCTTCCCAAGCCTGCAGCCCAGGAAGGCAGGGCCATGTCCTCACCTCCTTTCATAGGCATGCCAGGCTCACTGGCAAGTTGCTGTCCAGCTGGGAGACCGCTCTGAAGCCCTACACAGTTCTGTCTTCCTGGCCTTCTGAAAACTTCACCAGTCAGTGTCCACACTTTCTGCAAAAATGGGCTGGCTCTGTGAGCTTAGCCTGACCTGACTTACTTGGGGAGGGTGGGGAAGAGGGGTGGTCAGTGAGTGATTTCCACATTAACTCTGCACCTAGACACTGGGCTCCAAGCCAGGCGCCATTCATGAGCCGTGAAGTTTCCACCAATAAATCCACAGATATTTCTAACACCTGCCTTTCTGCTTCACCCTCACCCCCAGCCACCTGCTGGTTGGGGGTTCAATGTTGGCAACAGGTAACAGAGACCTATTCATGGGTATAGTCCAGGGCCAAGAGTGCATACATGTGAGTGACAGCTACCTAGTGGACACCGAGGCTGACATTAAGATGTGGAGGAAAAAGGCATAACCTGTTCCTGGTCATGGGGGCCCCAGCTGGACTCAGCCTCAGAGCGTGTGGCCAGACTTAACACCATGTATAGACCAGGACCTTTTTAGGAAGAAGTGACAGAAACAAACTCTAACAACCTTAGACAACACTATTAGTTCCCTGGAGCTGCCATAACAAATTGCCAGTATCCACAGGGGACCTGTTCCAGGACGCCCCCCTCAGATACCAAAATCCACAGATGCTCAAGTCCCTGATATAAAATGGCTTAGTACTTGTATATAACCTATGCATACTTCCCAATGTATTTTATATCTCTAGACTACTTATACCTCATACAAGTAATGCTATTTAAATAGTTGTTATACTGCATTTTAAATTTTGTATTCTTTATTGTACCGTTTTTTGTTTTTTCAAATACCGTATTTTCGATCTGTGGTTGGACAAATTCATAGATTGGAACCCACGGATACAGAGGGCTGACTATACCACAGTCTTCGTGGCTTAAAACAGCAGGAGCTTATTCCCACAGTTCTGGAGGCCAGCAGCCTGACACTGAGGTGCTGGCAGGGCTGCACTCCCTTCGCAGGCTCTGGGGGAAAATGTGTGCCTTGTCTGCTCTTTTGCTTCTATTTGGCTTGTGGCTGCATCACTCTAATCTCTGCCTCTGTCTCCATGCCACCTCTTCCTATTTGTCTGTGTCTAGTCTCTGTCCATCGTTCTTATAAGGATACGTGGGATTGCATTGAGGGCCCACTCAGATAATCCAGGATAAGCTCCTCCTCTTAAGATGCATAACTAAATGACATCTTTTGTCCTATAAGGCAATACTCCCTCTTTTGCCTTTGTATAAAGTAACATTTACAGGTTCCAGGGATTAGGACATGGACATATCTTTGGGACCACCAGCAGCCATGGAATAATGTTACTATTTTCAAATAGATTCTGTTTACTTAATCTTCCCAATCTTTCGGGAGGTACTTGCCTATATATTTTTTTATCTAGAATTCTATTGTTATTTGGAATCATTTCCACTTTTTTTAATGTCAATATTTTACTCTAATTATCTGAGTCAAAAACGGAGTAGAGTTTAACACACTCACATAAGGTAAATCATTTAGCAGACATTTAATTCTGAGTTTAGCTTACCATGTGATGGTGACCAGGGCAAGGCGATGCTTTCACTCCCCTGCCCCCATCCCCCAACCATCTCTACTCAACCCACTTTCAGGTGTCCATTGCTGTGCACGTGTAGGTCGTTGAGAATATTCCCTCTTCATGAGATAAGAAGGGCTTGGACTTAGCTTCACTTGACCCAACACTCCTTTTTCTTTGGAAAACCATTCCTCCCATTCTATGTGATCCTGGTGGGCTAATGTCAGGCCATAGTAAAGAGGCCCATAACCCACGCTGGGCCCATCAGGGTCCTGCCTGGGACAGTCCATGAATGCTGGGCAAGAGAGATGCCTTTCTCTCCTGAGATTGCTAAAAGGAGAGATTGTTAACCTGGAGCTGTTGGTGTCAGTCCTACCCACCCCTCGGTGAGAGCCTGCCTGGCTGTAGAGGAAAGCTGATATAGTTGGGATATGTTTGTCCCCCCAAAGCTCATTTTGAAAACTTATCCCCAATGTGGCAGTGCTAGGAGGTGTATGGGTCATAGGGGTGGATCCCTCATGAATAGATGAATGCCCTCCCTGGTGGGGGTAAGGTAGTGAGTGAGTTCTCACTCTATTGGTTCCCATGAGAGCTGGTTGTTTAAAGGACCCTGGCACCTCCCCTCCCTCTCTCTCTTGCTTCCTCTTGGCATGTGATCTTGCACCTGCTGGCTGCCCTGCCACTTTCTGCCATGAGTAGAAGCAGCTTGAGGCCTGTACCAGATAGCTGTCCCAGAATCATGAGCCAAATAAACCTCTTTTCTTTATAAATTACTCAGTTTGGGGTATTCTGTTATAGCAACACAAAAACGGGCACAGAAGCCACGCACAGATCAGCAGAGGCAACATCATCAGAACCCCTGGAAATAGCTGTGCCCGAGGCCCAGATTGCTCAGGTGCATGCTCAAGCCAGACTGATTTGTTTTGTTACAACCAGGAGAGTCCTGACTGAAGCTGGGAGGCTGGTTGGGGGGGGGGGTTTTCTAGAGAAGAGGGCCACTGTGAGTTGTGTTAGCAGCCACCACTGCCAGTGGCTGGGCCATGGGTGCCCTGGCCCAGAGAGGTCCCTGAGCAAGGCACCCACAGCCTCCACTTCAACCTGTCTCAAGGCTCCTGCCAAACCTCACTAAGCTTGAGAGGAAACAGCCCATAGACATGGTAACTTCACTCATCAGGAGTCTTCAAGCTCTTGAGGAAGAAGGAAGTATGCAGAAGTCTTTTTTTTTTTTTTCCCCCTTTTTGTCTTTTTTCGTGACCGGCAACGGATCGCAACCCTCAGTGTCGCGCTCGTACCGGACCGGGACCGGCAACGGGATCGCAACCCTCGGTGTTGCACCCGCACCTCGCTCAGCCAGTGAGCGGCCAGTCTGTATGTGGGATCCGAACCCTCGGCGGGAGCGCTGCCGCGCTCCCAAGCGGCGCACTGTAGCAGTGCGCCACCAGGCCGGCCCTGCAGAAGTCTTAATACCTGGACCCCATCCTTCTGCCCTCTCCTCCCCAACCTCCTTCACAGAACTGCAACTTAATAATGCCCTTGACACTCGCTGGGCCCACACTGGCTGGTGTCTCTCATCTGGCCATCTCACAGCTGCAAGGGAGGCTGGGAAATTTAGTGTCTTTACCTGAGGACTAGCAGAAAAGAAAAGAATAGATGAAAACAATGAAAGTCCCTACCACTAGGACCTAAGAGTTAATTCATTTCAGCATCCATAGATGAGAAGATGGAGCCCAGAGATGTTCCGAGGGCATCGGAGGTCACACAGGCCAGCAGGGGCACACCCTGTGGCAGAGCCTGGTCTCTGGGCTCTCCCAGGATACAGATCACATGAAAACAGGGTCAGTCTCAGTGCACATGGGTTTATTGAGCACTGTATGCCATTCTTAGTGCTGGGGTCAACCAGAGAGAAGATGGCCATATGGCCAGCACAATGCAGAGGCAGGGGGGGACTGGATTCTCACTTACTCCAGGTGCCCACCAGGCAGCAACCATGGATGAGAAGCACTCTGCCAACTTTAGACATGGGGTGCAGGTGGTACAATGGTGGGAAATGCCTAACTGGGAGAGTGGCCAGAAAGGCTGCACTGTTAGAGGCCGTCTTGCCTACAAGTCTGTTCAGATGCATTCCTTAGGCTGTCATCTGCTTGGGAGACTTATACAATTTCCTAGAATTCTGGAAGTTTGGATGGGGCCCCATGGGGCCTCAGCTACCATAGAAACCCTCTCCTGTCTCTACCTGATGGGAGACCCCAATTGTCTCAAGATCTGCAGAGAAAGGGACCTACAACCAAGCTGCCTACTGATAGAGAAACCAGAAGCTTTGCAGTCAGGTCCCCAACCCATATCCTTTAGGCCAGGGGACAGACACACAGGGTGTCCAGAAGCACTGGGTCCAGTTGGGGAGGTAAGCCAGTCCCTTTTCAGTAGCACGGAAGACCACAGATGTGGCCCTGTACACAGCTGGCTGTGTTGTCCGAAGTCTGCCGTCCTAATCAGAGCAGGGCCTGGAGAGCCAGGACAGGGAGTATGAAGAGCAGGGAGCTCCCCTCCAGGGACCCAACTGCAGAGGACACCTTGTGGGGCGGGAGCAGAGTGTGGCCTTGAGGAATCAGCCTGGCTCTGCTCTGCATGCACTCCCACCCCAGGACATGCATGCCTCCATTGAGGCCCACCTGGCATGAAAGGCTGTGGAAGGAGACAGTGTGGGAACTGCCAGCTCACCATCCCCTCCCTGCACCTACCTGCTCAGGGTTCCGGTGGAGGTCCAGCTGGTCCTGCAGGATTGGGGTCCACCCACTCTCAAAGGTCTTTATGGCACCATCTATGGAAGTAAGGGTCCAGGGCAGGCTTGGCTGGGAAACGCTAGCACAGGGCCTAGCTCCTTGGAGAAAAACTGGGAGACCCCCTCTGGTGTATGCAAGAATTGGCTCCTGGGATGGAAGGTGCATGGTGAGGACAACTGTGCTGAGTGCCTCATAAACTGTATGGTCTTCCATCCTCACAAGGGAAGGTGACAATTATCACCCCATTTTGCAGATGAACACAAAAAGGATAGAGTTAACTAACTCTCAGCTAGAAAGTGACAAAGTCAGCTTCAAACTCAGGCCCCCTAACTTCCAGATCACTGAGATATTCAGACCCCGAAAGGCAAGATCACCAGTGGGGGGAGTTGGGAGTGCCTCAAGGATGGAACCCTCTCAGGAGTGCAGAAAGCAGGAGTCTCACCCTATGCAATTCCAGGTCCTCGGAAACTTGTTTTAATTCTCGCACCCTCCTGCCCGCAAGGACACCAGCCTTGACACCCCTATGACTCTGCTTCTGGTCTGTGACCTGGTCTCCGGAGACAGCAGGGCGCCAATTCCCCCAGGGCAGGACAACAGCAGAGGGCGGAGTGTGCCTGTGTGGCTGCCGCAGCCTCAGTTTCCTCACCTCTAAAATGGTCTCCCGCCGGCCAGAAGACTTGGGAGAGGACAGTAAGCGCCGCCCCGACGCCCTCCCCGGGCCCCTCACCCAAGCAGCGGTTCCTTGTAAAGAGCCCCCGGAAGGCTTCACACTCCTCATGCCGGTTTCCGCTGGCTCTGCAGTCGCACCAGGGTGCCACGCGCGCGCTCGTGTTGTCCAAGTAGTTGGGGGTGACGGCGGTACCTGCGGAGACCCCAGCGGGGGGGGGGTCATCGGCCCACCCCGGGGGGGC
>NW_007730441.1:49685-60305 GCF_000696425.1 Galeopterus variegatus
CGGCCCCGAGAAGGCGCAGTCAGGCACGAAGGTCTGGCGTCGGCGCTCGGCGCACGCGGGGCCGGAGCACGGGCAGAAGAGCAGCGCGTGGGTGAGCGCGGGCGGACCGCGGGCGAAAAAGTGGCGCAGGGCGCGGCGGCAGCGGGCGCGGGGACAGCCACCCGGCCCCAGGCACTGCGCCACGTACTCGGCGCGTAGCCGCTGACAGCGCGCGTCCGCCGTGCACGCCTCGGCCGCGTCCACGCATCGGTTCCCTCCGGCGGAGCTCTCCGACCCTGGTGGGGGGGCGGCAGGCTGTAGTGCGCCGTGCGCGCTCCATGCAAGCTTCACCCCCGCCCCCAGTCCACGCCTTCAAAAGCTGGGGGACAGAGTGTGTCCCAAAGGCAGGCTCGACTGGTACTGACCGGCCCTCCGTCGCGGGGTTTGGACAGCGGCGGCTCTGGGGGGTCTCTGCAACACCTCAAGGATGGATGGGGCGCGTGGAGGCTGGGCCCGGCCTTCCCCAGAAGCTGAGGCCCATCTTCCCCCAGGTACCGCCACCACCCCCAGTACTGCCACACACATCCAAAGAGGGGTCCACGGGGCTCTTTCCACCCTCACGCGCTCTTCCTGTCGAGGGAACAGTGAGGCTTTCTGGGGAGCTGGCTAATGGAGGCTTATCAGAAATGGCCTTGAGGACAGTGGCCGCTCCTCGTCCTCTTCTTGACACGCCAGGACGCCCGTCCTTTCCTCCTCTCTCCTCCTCCACGTCCACCCCCCCCAACATGGGTGGTTCTGTAGGTTTCTGGTTCTCCTTCCTGAACTTTTCGTGTGTTTCCTCCTGTCCTGTGCGGCGAGCGTCTTACCTCTCCAGTCCTTCCTGATGCTCTTTCTCACGGGTGTAACTCACCCTACCCCATTGTGACTCTGGCTGCCCCCGGCCCCTCCACCAGCCAGACCAAAGAGGATTCCCCGCAAGGGCTCTGGCCATTAGAGAGCCCATTTGGGCCTGGCTGCCGGTGTGGGGATCCAGAGAAGTCTCTGATGGCAGGCCACAGGGCTTTGTCCTGAGCCACAGGACCCGAGGGTTCATCAGTTGTTTCAGTGAAGATGTGGGCTCCCGGGATAGTTGGCACTCCGTGAGGGTGCAGAGAGACACTTGGCACTGCAGAGTCACACAACAGGGGTCAGGTGGGCAGAGGGTGAGCTCTGCCCATATGTGCCACGGGGCACGTCGAAATGGAGCCAAGCCAGGGTATACGGAACTTGGGACTTGGCAGGCCCTTCCTAGGTCCTGGGTCACCAAAACCAGGCTAACTGACACCCCTGCCCCATGCCTCTCAGTGCTCTCAGCCTGTGGGAGTACCTCACCCAGACTAAAAGCCTTTCTGGCATCCCCAGTCTCAGTGAAGGTGCCGAGCCTGGCTACTCACCCATCTTGCTGAGGGTGGGGGGAGCAGAAGTGAAGGGAGGTCTCCTGCCTCAGGGCTGGGAGCAGGACCCTCTCTGGCACTGGCCACCTCTTTTTGGGGATCATGGATTGCACGACAAGGGTGATGGTGATTCTTGCTGTGGCTTCAGCGCCATCTGCTCTGCTGAGGGCAGACGCTGAGGGCTTGGAATGGGTACAGGAATGAAGTGGGTAGACGAGAGAGAGGGGTGAGCCTTGTCCTCCCCTCCCAGAGGCACAGAACAGCAGGCATACTTTGTCCTCTCCCAGCCTTGCCGGGCACACCCTCAGCCACACACACAGCACCTAATGCACCTAATGTCGCCTAAGGTCTTGGACCCACCTCTGCTCTTTTGTTTACCTGTCTTCCTTCTCCAGGAGCACCTTTACTTTGTCTCTACCCTCAAAACAGGGCGTCTCAGCTCCAGGATCTTCTCTGCCATAAACCTTTACCAGATTCTGTACTCCACACTACACCGCATTCCTTAAAGTGACCCCTCCCTCTGCGATGCCCCAGGTGAGGGAAGGGCAGCCCAAGAAGGTGGAACAGCAGATGGGAGGCACAGAGACACTAAAGATGGCAGGAAAGGAGTTGTAAAGCTCCAAGACTAGGGTGGAGGGCTGGGGCTGGGGGAAGGGTAAGAGATTTGAGAGAGGGGAGACAATAGGAAAAAGTTCTGGGGGAAGACGTACCCAGGAGGGTGAAGTGGGGTAGGGAGCAGGGCTCAGCTGAGCCTGAAGGCAGGGTACGAAGTGCACAGCCAGGCAGACTGCCAAGTGTCCCTGCACAGCCCTCTTGCCGGTGCCCCTTCCTACTTTCCGCCTTTTCCCCGAGAATCGCTCTCTTGCCCTCCCACCCTGTCCCCAAGAATCGGAGACAGAGAGACCAGGATTTAGGGTCGGGGGCGGAGACAAGCACTCACCCAGTAGCAATAACAGCAGCAGCACTGGCCCCAAGCAGCGGGCCATGCCCAATGGTTGGCAGCGGAGAGGACAGCCCGAGGCAGCGTCCCAGTCAGACAGGTACCCCCTTCCTAGTGCCTCCTGAGCAGGAGCACAGTGCAAACCCAGGTGCCTGCGCTGACACCTGCGCTCCTGGGCGGAGCCTTTGTGGGGAAATGGCTCCCCACCCCCACTGAGTCCCCACCCGAGGCTATGTTAGTGGTTCCCTTTGAAATCCCTAGTTTAGCTAAGTGTTACCCTGTATCTTAACATTCCTCTTGAACACTTCAACCCATTTCCCCATCCAGGCTCAGTTGCTGTTACCTAATATTTTGTCCAGTCCTTTTCCTAACCCCACAAATTAGCATTCCTATTATGATAATTGTGTAAAACATGCAAATCTGTGGTATAAATACATTTTTACAAAGCAAACTGACACTAACTGATCTGTGGGGACACCTCTGCCCTCTGTGTCTTGAACAGGCTTGGGTACTGGTTGGGCTAGATACAGAAGGAGCTTCTGCTGATTCCTGCGGGAGGGTGGGGTTGGAGGATTATAGAGGAGAACTGGGAAGACTTCCAGAGCTCAAACAGAAAGGCGGCCCCAGGAGCAAATATCTCACATAGGGAACATTCGTTTTTGTCTGTCCAGCATTCTTTTCTTCTAGTAACAAAGTCTATCTCTTCATTCGTGGAAACCTCTCCTTCCCGTCTCAGTCCTTGTGGCTCTGCTGGGTTGGCCTTACCCCAGGACTCCAGGGGAGGGTGCATGATCCGGCCCGGCCGATCTCAGGCTTTAGTGACTGGCTCATGAATGGACACGTGACCAAAGCTAGACAAGTCACAGTTAATTCTGGGACTTTTATAAAAGGGGCAGTCTTTGCATTGGGCTAACTATGGTGGAGGAAGGTAGACCTGCAGCTCTCAGGAGCTTCTTGGGGGACCCTGCCTGAGTAAGTCATCCTAGAGAAAAGCAAGAGAGTGCAGAACCTGACAATGTCCCAGTTACATGAGCCCACAGACTCCTCTTTCATTCAAGCTCATTTGAATTGGATTTCTGTCACCTGAAGCCAGAAGTTCCCCTCAGGGCCAAGGGAGTTCTTTCCCTACATGATTTTTGTTGTCCCTACTGACCTTTAAAACCCAGGCATTCAACGTATATTCTAAGAGCCACAAGCAGCCTGGCTGCCCCTGGCTATGGCAATACTTTGATTTATTTCTTAATTTGTTTCATGAATCGGGAGGCCACAACGGGCTTTGTACTGCTGATAACCATGGCCACTAAGCAAAATGCAAACCATCCTGCCATTGCAGTTGGTTGTGTTTAATTCTAGAAAATCCATTTGTGCTCATATTCTGGTACATGAGCAGAGAGGTGATGAGGGAAAGAAACTCAAGACCAAGCTCTGACTGCACAGGGCAGGTGCTCCCCCACCTGTCTTTGTGGGGGGTCACCACCACTCAGGTGTGAACACCTGCCTTCTGCAGGGTGGGGGTCCTCAAGGTGGGAAGAGTGGAGAGAACTCTCGCATACCAAGCCAGTATTTCCCCTGCCCTAAATCAGCCCAGGACCAGGTACCAGACTAGAGACCGCCCCCATGCCCCAGAGCCCACCACAATTATTCAAACTAGCCAATCCTGGCTGGTCACCCCACCCTGCCTCTCCATGGAGACCCCAGTAAAGACTGTGGCCCAGGCTTCCCCCTTGCTCCTGCCTCTGCCTCCTGACCAAACCTGGTGCTTCCCACGTGGCCCTGCGTGGCACACTGTGCCCACTTCTCTCAGTAACCAAATTCTTTCAATGGCATTAACCTCTCTGTGTTTTCAAGCAGTCACCTTCCATAAATTAAAATTCCACAGTACAACTGAGACAGGAGGGGGCAAGCCTGAGCCACCTGCCTCTTCTCTACTGCCAAAGGAAGGAGGGGTTGAGGCCAAACTTCCTGAATTCTTCACACCCTCTAAAATATGATCTTGCTGCTCCTCCCATCGAAAGGTGGAGTTCTTCCCCATCCCTTTTGGCCTGGCCTGTGACTTGCTTGGACCCTGAGAATGTTACGGAAGTAAAAGGTGTCGGTCATGGGATCTCAGGATGCCTTGCGGGCACTGCTTACACTCTCCTGGGGCAGGGAGGGGTGAGTGAGGCGCTTGCCTCAGGGCCGCTGCTGCTGAGGTTTCCCTTTGTCACATCCCCAGCAGGGCTGGGCATAGCACCATAACTAATCCTGGCATTAGTTAAAATTTTGCTATTTTGTTCATCATGGATTTTTTTTTTGCATTAATTAATTAATTAGTTAATTATTGGTAGCTGGCCAGTATGGGCATCCCAACCCTTGATCTTAGTGTAATAACACTACATTCTAACCAATGGAGCCAACTGGCCAACCCCCTAACTTTGATCTTTTTTTTTTTTCCTTTTTGTCTTTTTTACTGACCAGTAACGGGATCGCAACCCTCGGTGTTGCACCCACACAGCGCTCAGCCAGTGAGTGGGAACCGGTCTCCACATGGGATCCGAACCCTCGGCGGGAGCACTGCCGCACTCCCAAGCGGCGCACTCTCCAGTGCGCCACCAGGCCGGCCCCCTAACTTTGATCTTTTAAAATATTTCACTAAGGTATTATTTATCTTGATTACTTTTTTGTGCCCCCTTAAAATCTGCATCCAAAGCAAGTGCCTCACTTGCTCCCCCTAGTCCTGGTCCTGCTCTCTTAGACCCTCCACGGCTGTCCTGTCACGTGCACAAGCCTGGGCTAGCCTGCTAGAAATGAGAGAGACAGAGCCCATGCATCCCCCTCACCCCAGCCATCAGTCAGCTGGACCCAGAAATAGAAGTGCCTCACTGACCAGCAGTTGCTTGCAGACATATGAGCAAGCCTTGTGAGACCCATCAAACCATCCTGCTGAGCTCAACCTAATTTGCCAATTCACAGAATTGGTGGTTGTTTTAAGCTGCTAAGTCTTGGGGTGGTTTTGTTATACAGCAACAGCTGGCTGATATAGGTCACTCAGCAAAGCTTTCATGAAACAGTGGGAGTATGAGAACGTCCAAGGGAGGCAGGAAGCAGGGCAAAAGGTTATGCAGGCTCAGCAGCGCAGCCTTACGCCCAGACACATGCCTGGGGCTGCAATCTGAAGCTCCACCCACCAGCCAGGGTGCCTCACGGGGTTGACAGAAAAGACTCACAGAAGCCCAAGAACAATGTATCTGTCTGCTGACTTCTACTCTGGTGTCTTTTCTACAACGGCTGCCTTTGTCTCCTCCCACAGAACGGGGGAGAGGTTGGGTAATGTCTAAAGTGAGGGGGCTGCTGCAGACCCTACAATCCTCCAAAACCTCAGGTGGAGGACTAGGCATGGGAGTGGGGGCTTACTTAGCAAGCATCTAGGGAACAAGACAGAGCAGGAGGAGACAGGAAAGAAGGTCCCAACAATTTTGTTTCTTTGCTGGGGCCAAGCTCCAGGGAACTGCAGACTCAGTCTGAAATGTAGGGCCTCAGGAGTTCCAGCTTCTGGTCCTGCAGTCTCTGCCCTGCAGAGCTAGGTCTGAGGATGCACGTGTAGGAGACACACCAGGCTGCCAGGACAGAGGCCTCTCCGGGTGCCCGTCATGATCCAGCCTCCCCTGGGGGGGGGAGGTCAGGGACTATGTGACTTTTGTTCCTTGGACTGATGGATTATTGAGCTGGAGCGTGTACCCTGCAGGATACTCCAGCCCTCAGGGGCAGGGACACTATTGGGCCACTTCTGATGAGGCTCTGAGTTCCAGGAATGGATGGGTCAGTGCTCAACTGGGGGAAGAAACTTCCAAGCTGCCTGAGGGTGCAGCAGGTCCACTGACTTGCTGGCTCTGCCCTGGGGAATCCAAGTTCCTAGAGTGGTTGTCAATGGCCACCTGACTTTAAATCTTCTCATCTCAGTTGCCACCTCTCACCAGAGATAGGACCTTGGCTTCTGGACTTGACCTGTTGAGAATGAAGTGAAGGAGGGGTCATTGCCAGAAGGCTGGGCTCCAAGCTGCAAGTTATGTGGTAGGGAGACCCATCCTCCCTCAATGAGGACCAGTGACTCACAAAGAGCCACAACTTCTCCCTCCCCCATCCCAGGGGCATCCAACATCTTGGTCTCCATGACAACAACTTCTCCAGGTGGTCACCTCTCATCTCCATAATAACCCAAGCCCAGAAACCTCAAAGTAGGGGGCAGCAAGCTGAGGGGCAAAAGAGGTGGATGGATGAGCAATGGGGGGGAGCAAAAGCATCAGGGTCTCCACCTTCACTAGAGGTCAGGCAGGGGACAGGGCTCTGGGACACAGGCTTCTCAGGGTGGCTGTTGGGCTCTGGCAGTGTTCTCAGGGTCTGGGAGCAATGGTGGAGGGTGAATGCTGTGAACACAGTGAACATAAGTCCCTGGGGCCGGGGCGGGGCTCAGGGATGCAAGGTGGCTGGGTGCTAAGTGGAGGGGAGGGGCCTGTCTGGAAGGAGGCAAGAGCCATTGCTTCACTTCCCTGACATCGCCCCACCACCTCACTTACCCTGGGGCTGGGGCTCTCCAGTGGCTGCTGGATCCAACTCCATGGTGTGAACGCTGCCCAGGCGGTGGTCCCTGCATGGGTCATCCTTGGGCCTGAGCAGCGGGAGAGGAGCCAGAGGCTGGCACAGTGACCCTGAGCAGGGCACCCAGAACCACTGCCCATGCAGCATGGTGCCCAGCCCAAGTCGGCAGTGACTGAGCATCCGCCCATCTGCCCCGGGTCATTCTCTCTGGCTCCCTTCCTGCTCCCTCCTGGGAGTAGCCTCTGGGATCCAGGCTCCACTGAAGACTCATGCCCTCCAAGGGCAGCTGGCATCCCTTCTCTCCTGCCCTGACATGTCTCCCAAGCTCTGGCACCACTCCAGCATCTCAGCACCCTCCAGGATGTCCTCCCCCTGTGGCAGCTGCGCCTGTGCTCCTTGCTGTTGGATACCCTGCGGCCCTTGATGATGCCACATCTCCCAGGGCCTTGCCACTTCCTCTGATGTCTCTTCAAAACAGTCTCCACTGCCCTCAAGGCCTGCCCCCTGCCAGTGACAAGATGCAGCCACCACCCCTCTGCAACCTACCAACCCCTAAGCTGACACACCAAGCTTGGACCACCTTGCTCATCTGCCCACATACCCCCATTCATGTGTCCAGGCCCTCTCAGCTGGCACCTGGAGCCTGGTTGGTACCCTGACCTTGTTTGGGATGCCCTCTGCCCCCACCTCCAGCCCAAACTCTGCCCTCTACCTCAGCTTGCCCAGAGCACTCCCAAGGCCATTGTGTCAGAGATGGGCACAGGGTGCATGCCTTGCCCAGGGCCCCAATGTAAGGGTAGCCCGAGGTCGACCATGCTTAGTATTATGTAGCCCCCTCCCAAGTCAGAGAGAACTGGGTTAGGGTCAGGCTTCTAGTACAATTACAGCCACACCATAGCTGACCTTTGTATGGAGTAAAAAGGTGTGCTGGGTCCCACATTTGGGAACTTGAAGGGGGTGACAAGTTATTTGGGCAGAGGAAGTCGCAGAGGGGAGCACAGACTGCATTATGAGCTGGTGGGAAAATGTCAAAGTCATCTGATGGAACAGGAGGGGATGTTGGGGGGGTAGAAAGCCATGCCCTGAGGTGCCAGTGGTGGGGAGGGATCCACGCCATTGGCTTGATTGGGTGGTCACTGGACCTCCGCTCAAGGCTTCTTTCCACTGCCTCTGGGGACCTCTCTGCACCTGGGGCATGGCTGAAGACCCCACCCCAGCACCATGAAGCCCTGGCAGAGCTCTGAGGAGAAGGAGCCTCAGAGGCTGGGCACTCAGAACCTACCCACTGCACGCGGAGTTCCTCCTCCAGCCCCACAGGCATCGCTGGAGATGGGATCCTGGGAGCCGGTAGCAGCACCAGGCCAGGCCGGCCCCGGGGAGCAGAGGCAGCAGGAAGCTAAGGAGCACAGCCAGCAGGAGGGCATTGTGTTCTGTGGAGGACAGGATGGGGCTGAGTCCTGAGCACGTGCACCACCTCTGCTCCTGTCCCCTTTTTCCCCCATTGGCGCACTTTCAGGCTGCATGGGGCCACTGTCCACGCTACCACCGAAGCCTGCCTTGTCACAGAAGGGTGGAGCCCAGCCTGGAGCGCAGTGGCAATTATGGTTGCTATTACACACCTGCAGAGGGGAAGAGAAGGGAAGGAGGGTCACGTGGGACCCCAAGGTCCCCCCCCCCCCCAGCTACTCACCCCACGGTTGTGGCAGGCAGTCAGGCAGTGCTCCAGCTCCTGGGAGGTAGTGTCCTGGCAGCGCCTGTCCTGGCACACCTATGGGTGGTGCACACACTGGGCAGTGAGCGGGAAGGCTTTGACTTGCGGGACTCAAGTGGCAAGGAAGGTCAGGTGGGCAGGGCTCACCATTCTAGGTCCACATTGGGTGCCTGGCTCTACCAGGCCCAAGTCAAGCAGGTCCAGCTGGGCACCAGGGAGTGCAAAGGCTCCCCGACAGGTCACCTCATGGCCATCTAGGTGAACAGTGAAGTTCACCGGCACCATGTGCGGCACAAGTGGGCTCAGCTCCCCACCCTGGCACTGCAGCTTCCCACACTGAGCATCTCTGGGGAGGAAGGAGAGGGTGGTCAACAGCGTGAAGTGCCCGCTTTCCCCCACTCACTCTGCAACTTCGCTCCACTCCCCACCTCTGTGCACAAGGCACGAAGCGGCTCTCGCTGTCCTGGCCACAGTTCCCATGGGCGTCTCCGGCAGAGTTCACGACCTGGAAACAGGCCTCCGGGGCTGGGCGGGAGCCTGAGGAAGCATGGGCCCAGCTGCCTCAGTTCTCCCTGCCAATCTTCCCCACAGTAGAAAACTGGGCCGACGCGAGGATGGGGACTGGGTGCAAGGGCGCGGCGTAGTCTCACCAGGCCCCCAGAGCTGCTGACACTGCTGCTCGAGCGTGGGACACGCGCCGTCCCGGCAGTAGCCGTGGCCTCCGGCGCAGGGCGAGCCATCCAGTAGGTAAACGTCCGGGGGACAGTGGAGAGAGGCGCCCGTGCAGAATTCGGGCAGATCACACTCGCCCGCGGCCAGGCGGCACGGCGAGCCCGCAGGCTTCAACTGCGCGGGTGACCAGATACGGGGAGGGCAGAGAGACAATGGACCGTGAGAGATCCACACCGGGCGGCTGAGGTGGGGGCGCGGCGGGGGCGAGGCGTACCCATGCGCAGAGCAGCGCCTGCACCCATCAGGGGCACCGAAGGGCGCCAACCAGCCGAGACCAGCAGGCCGGCTCCCAGGCACCCCGCGCCGCTCACCCCCGAGCCTCTCATGCCCTCACCAGGCAGCGCGCGCAGCAGTCCCCGTGGGCGCACTGGGCCCCGGCGCGCAGCGAGCAGTTGTGGGCGAAGCAGCAGAGGTCCCGGCACTCCTGCGGCCGGAAAGGCGAGAAGGGACCGGGTGAGGGCACAACGCCAAGGATCTCAGAGGATCGGACGAGTCGGGGCTAGCCTTGTCCCCGGGGCCGGACACGCTGACCTGGCTGGAGCCGCAGTCGCACTCCTCGCCCGCCTCCACGAAGCCGTTCCCGCAGCGCGCCGGCGGCACCGGGAGCCCGGGGTCCGGAGCGTCGGAGAGGCACGCGCCGCCCCCCTTGCGGAAGAAGGCGCGCAGCTGGCGGCGGCTGCAGGCGCTGAACACGCGCGGGAACGGGCGCCTACGGGCGGGGGCAGGGCGTCGGGCGTGCGAGGACTAGTCTCCGGTCCCCGACCCCGGGCTTGGCCACACAGCCGTCAGAGGCCGGGTCGTCGCCCGAGCGATGGGAAGTGACCTGCGCAAAGTCACACAGAGAGCGCGGGAAGCAAGCCCAAGGTAGTGTGACCCGGGGTTGGAGTAACCTCGCTAGGTTGTTCCGAAATAACCTTCATGCTCTGAGAACCCTCCCTGCCTGCGTTTCCTCCACTTAAGACGCACGAACAGCCCTAACGGCGTGTACTATTGTCATCGTGCCCATTTTACAGAAGAGGGAACGGGGGGTAACCTCAGAAAGGCAGCGGAGGAACACCCCAGGCTCGGCGGTCCCTGTCCCCACGCCCGCGCGCGCACCCCGTGGCCGCCGCCATGACGCAGCCGCCCTGCTCCGCCGCCGCCTCCACGCAGCAGCCGTCGGGGTCGTGGCTGAGGCCCAGGCTGTGGCCTATCTCGTGGGCCATGGTGGCTGCGGCGCCAATGGGGAGCTCCGAGTGGTCCTGGGAGGG
>NW_007730441.1:60863-92265 GCF_000696425.1 Galeopterus variegatus
CCGGGAGTCGGGGCCGCCCAGCCGGGGACCCGCGTGGGCGTCGGAGGCACCCACGTGAGCAGCTGCGCGGAGTCGTGCGGCCGCCGCGCCCACAGCCCCCGGCGCCACTGCAGGAAGGCCCAGAGCGTGGCGTTCGCGTCCTGCGTGACGCGGCTCCGGTCCTGCTCGCTCCACACTTCCAGGCCGGTCAGCGCCACCTGAATGTCCAGAGTCCTGAGAATCTGAGGGCGGGGCGGGGCTGAGGCGGGGACCCGGCGCCCCACCTCGCCGGTGCTCCTCGGGGCGCCCCCTCCTCTGGCGGCCTTCACTGCGCCCCGCTACGACCTGCCCGCCCCTTTCGCTGCTCCCTCCCCGCCGCTCCCAACCTGGTCCACGTAGTTGGCGACCTCCAGGAGACGCTGTTTGGTGTGGCTCAAGTTGCGGTGCTGGGTCAAGAACTGGGAAGGCAGAAATCCCGCGGCGGACGTGAGGGACCGGGCTGGGGCGATTGCAGACAACGCCACCCCCCCGTGCCCGCGACTCCCCTCACCAGCGTGTGGTCAGCCACTATGTACAGCTCCAGGTACCTCGGGCTCCTGCGGGCCTGTCGCCTCTCCTGCAGAGGGGCAAAAGGTGACCTGAGTGTCAGGCTGCTGGGCTTGAGCCCTGACCACCAACCCCAATTCCCAGAAAGAACAGTTTTAAGTTTTTGCTGGAACTTATTTCTTCAGACTCCGAATAAAAATACCGTGCAGGAGGCCCTGGCCTGGCGCCTGCTTATTCTGTCTCTAATGATTTGGAGGGCTCTGGATACCGCATTCCCACTCCCACTCCCGTCCCCGCCCCTGACCCTGCTCCGGGGAGCGCGAGGAAGACAGGTCATGCCCCCTTTGTCCCCCTGGTCCCTATGGCCACAGGCCCCTTTCCCGGTGAGCAGTTGCTCCATCCGCAATATCTTGTGGGTTGAGAAGTTCTCCGAGTCCTCAGGTGGCCAGGGACGCAGGTAATAGCTGACATTGCTGCTGAGTGTGATCAGGCCACTAGGGTGCAGAGGGGTGCAGAGGAAGTGTGAGAGAGCTCTTTTCCCAGCGCAAGGCCCAGCCCCCTGCCCCCAAACTCCTCACCTCATCCCAGAGCAGGTGCTGAGGACTACCCAGGAGTTAGGGAAGCCCCTCACGCGCCCACGGTAGTGGCAATGATCCTGGAGAGGAAGGGACCCAGTCTCAAATTTCAGCCATGACTGAAGCAGGAAGGGCAAGGGGGTTGGGCATGGTAGGGGACTGGCTCCAATCTCTCCTTAGGAACAGGAGGAGGGGAATGAGGTACGAATGGGGGGGCATGCATCCCCCAGCACCCCCCACCCTGTCCTCAGAACCCCTGGAATTATCTCACCGTGTGGTTGGGGATCAGCATCACTGGCTGCCCATCTGGCCTGTAGTGGGTCTCTGTGTATCCTGGGGCCAGAAGCCTGCTGGGAGGGTGTAGTGGATTGGATTATGTCCCCCCAAAACTCACTGAAGCTTGAATTGTGTCCCCCAAGTTTTATGTATTAGAAACTTGGTTCCCACTGTGACTGTTAAGAGGGTGGGAAATCCTATTGTGGTAATTGAAAGGTGGAGGCTTGAAGAGGTGATTGGATTGTAGGACCCTGCAGTAGTGAATGGATTAAAAATGGTGGTCAGGGGCATGGTTCTGAGGGCTTTAAAAGAAGAGGAGAGTCTGTCTTTGACTCTCTCTGCTGTCTCTGCTTCCACCACTGTGCAATATGAGACCCCTGGGTCACTGTCACCATCACCAGATGGACTTTGGACTTCCCGGCCTCAGAAATCATAAGCAATAAATGTCATTTTTCTTTATAAATCATCCAGTTCCAGGTATTTTGTTATAGCAAAACACAAAAACGGACTAATACGGAAGGGGAGTTATAGGAATCACCTAATTCAGCCCCGCCTTCTCCAGGATGCCTTCCAGCCTTCCCTCCCTGAATGCTAACTGAGCAGCTCTGTGAGTGAGGCACCCAGAGTGTGTTTTAGGGATGGGACATGAGCAGCTGTGCGTTGCTGAGCTCAGAAACACTCTGGACTGGGCCGGCCCGGTGGCGCACTGGGTAGTGCGCCGCTTGGGAAGCGCGGCGGCGCTCCCGTCCGAGGGTTCGGATCCCACATACAGACCGGCTCCCGCTCACTGGCTGAGCGAGGCGCGGGAGCAACGCTGTATTAGAAACTTAGCCCCCACTGTGACTGTAAAGAGGGTGGGAAATCCTATTATGGTAATTGAAAGGTGGAGCCTTGAAGAGGTGATTGGATTGTAGGACCCTGCAGTAGTGAATGGATTAAAAATGGTGGTCAGGGGCATGGTTCTGAGGGCTTTAAAAGAAGAGGAGAGTCTGTCTTTGACTCTCTCTGCTGTCTCTGCTTCCACCACTGTGCAATATGAGACCCCTGGGTCACTGTCACCATCACCAGATGGACTTTGGACTTCCCGGCCTCAGAAATCATAAGCAATAAATGTCATTTTTCTTTATAAATCATCCAGTTCCAGGTATTTTGTTATAGCAAAACACAAAAACGGACTAATACGGAAGGGGAGTTATAGGAATCACCTAATTCAGCCCCGCCTTCTCCAGGATGCCTTCCAGCCTTCCCTCCCTGAATGCTAACTGAGCAGCTCTGTGAGTGAGGCACCCAGAGTGTGTTTTAGGGATGGGACATGAGCAGCTGTGCGTTGCTGAGCTCAGAAACACTCTGGACTGGGCCGGCCCGGTGGCGCACTGGGTAGTGCGCCGCTTGGGAAGCGCGGCGGCGCTCCCGTCCGAGGGTTCGGATCCCACATACAGACCGGCTCCCGCTCACTGGCTGAGCGAGGCGCGGGAGCAACGCCGAGGCTTGCAATCCCGTTGCCGGTCCCCGGTCCGGTACGGGGGCAACACTGAGGGTTGCGATCCGTTGCCGGACACGGAAAAAAGACAAAAGACAAAAAAAAAAAAAAAAAGAAACACTCTGGACTAGAGGAAGGAAGGTGAAGTCAGGAAGGAGCTTTGGCGATGGCTTGGATGTGGGAAGTGGAAATATGGGAAATGCCAGGGAGGAACAGGAATAGGGGAAGAGTTTGTGGTCCCTGCGGCAGTTGGATCCACAGGTCAGGAGGGGAGGATTCAGGAGACAGCGCTGAGAAGGTGAGACTTGGAAACCAGGAAGTGTGCTGGACTCCCTGGTTACCCCTGTCAGCTGCCTAATTCTTGTTAGGCATCTGGTCAACCCTCTCACCCTGTCCCAGTCCAGATCCTTTAAATCTTCTCAGGCCTCCAGATCCAATGTGTGTCCCAACTGTCTTTCAGTGATACTCAGTCCCTGCTTCCAGAGAAAACAGAATCCACACCTGCCCACACCTGCTGCTGCCCTACCCACCTGAGCAGGGATCGCCAGCCCTACCTTCTCCAGATCCCACTCCTGTAATGATTCCATCTTCAGGCTCCATCTTACCTGGATCCTTCCCACCAGGATGGATCAACCATAGGTCAATCTCTCTCTTTTAAAGAAAATCCTGACTCCAGCCTCACTGTGATCTCTTTACCCCCAGACAGTCCCAAAAGACCTGTGATTCCTGCTTCTCCACCTCTCAGTAGGTCCTCCACCTTCTCTTTGCTTCTCCACTGCACACACCCCATTTGTGATCAACACATTTAATGAGTAGGGAGTCTGAACCCCAGAGAAACTATGGGTAGGCATGGTGGAGCTAGAGCTTGTTCCCAGCCCATCTGACTCCATGGGGAGAATAAAATACTCGTGCTTAGAACAGTGGCTGACATGAGCAAGCCCTCAGAAAGTGATACCTCCTGACAATAGAGTCTGGGTGGTTTCAAGACCCCGCATTCCATCTTGGACACCCGCCCCACCCAGCCCAGGCCACAATCCTCAGCACAGCTCCGCCTGCTCATTCACCAGCTCAAAATCTTTGGCTCCGCACCATTCAGGACACTATGCACTAAATGGCCTTCTGTGATCTGGCCCTACTGGGACTCCCCAAATTCATTTTCCCCTGCTCCCTTCCCTGTGCTGGGCACCTTCCAGGCAAGCCAGACAAATTACCACCCCCTGAATGTGCCGCCCCCTGAACTGACCTTTGCATCTTCTGCACCTTTGTCGGGGCCATTCATTCTCTCCTCAGCCCCGAGTGCTCTCCCATCTCTGGAATCCCATAAACGCCCACTAGGTGGTGCTAACTCATTTCCAACTGACAGCCGCCAAGATACATCTGGGGTTGGGATGAGGGATGTGCCCCGCAGCTGGGCTGGCCCAGCCTCAACAGTCCACTTCCACCTCAAAGGGGCCAGCCATGCACCTGTGTGACTCTCTCTTGTCACCTGCATCACCTCTGCCCCCTCTCCTTATCCAGCCCCCCTCATGGGTCCATGTCAGTTCCTGTCCCCCATCACTGAGGCCTCCAGAGAGAGGGTCTGTTTTCAGCTCCTAGCCCCCTCCCCAGCCTGGTACTCACTGGTTCTTCTCCAGCTCAAGCAGGAGCTCCTGGCCTTCAGCCACCAAGGCCACTAGCCCCACGTCTGGCTTGGAGACCTGGGCAAGAAGGAGTGGAGGGCAGGGATGGACCTCCAGGCCTCCATCTGCTGGGGAGCAGGTGGGATGTGCAGCTGTCTGACGAGGGAGTTCATGTGAAGAGCAGGCCCCCAGGTGTCATGGGGGCCATGAATGAGAGTGGGGGTGAAAACATGCAGACAAGGGCATTTCCAAACTCAGGATGTTTGTTGTTCTGACAACAACCACTTGAAAGTGCATGAGCACAGCCTGCCAGCTGCACACGACACCCTCCCTAGAGATGAGGGGCCAGAAAGGCGCCCTGCTTTGCCCATGGTTTCGGGGCCCTTCCCGTAGCCCACCCTCTTCTTTCGTGTCTGGAAGGAGCATGAAAAGCAGGCCCTGAGGACACTGTGGGGCATTGGGTGGCCATGGCTTGGGCCTCCTCACAGCCTCTGTGGTATTTGGGGGCTTGTTTCGTTCCCTACAGAATTCAGGCTTGATGCTTCCACCTCCAATTCTGGCTAACTGTCCCTCCCCCACTGCCCCCCCAAAGTTTATCTTGGCTTCCAGCAGGCCCGGTACCTGCTTCACTGAGCTCATGCAGTAAACATGGACCCCTTCCAAGCCAAGGGAAAACGCTGGCTTTGTCAGCAATGTCAGGAGGCTGGCCCTGGCCCGCCAGCCCTCTTCTCCTTCTCCCCACCCTCTTGCCTCTTCCACCCAGTAGGAATCTCCCCCCTTGCTGACCATTCAGCCTGGCTGGGGGCCCAGAGTTGGAGCCGGCCCGGGAGCCACCCCCAGGGGGCTGCTGTATCTTTGGAATGTTTGCCCCTCCCTTGCTGGTCCTGTCCTTCTATCCCCAAATGCACTGGGCTGGGACCCAGGCCAAGGGGCTCAGAGTCTTGGGGGGGCCTTTTTCTGCAGGTGGGGAGCAGACAGCCCTCGACTCCCTGGCCACAGGCCCCACAAGGCTAAAAGCATGAGCTCATGTGGCTGGAATGCCACTTGCTTCAGTGGGGAAAGGTTTGCACTGGGAGAGAGGCCGCGGCCCAGATGGAAGGCCACACTCAGGTCCCTGTCCCTCTGCAGCCTTCATTCCTTGCTTCCTGGTGGCCCTGCCCCTTGCTATGTACCCCATCTCCATCTTGAGATATGAGTGTTTCCCACCCTTTGGGGAAGACACCCTGCCTCAACTCTGGCTCCTGTTCTGTCTTGGCAGGCTTCCTGGGGGCGGGGGCCCACAAGCTGAGAATGCAGAGCCTCTCTGGGATTTCCCTCTTGGTCACAGACAAGGAGGCAGGCTCACAGTCAGAGTGACCCCAGTGTGTGCCTAGCCTTCCCCTCCAACGGGGATGTCGCGAACAGTCTCCAAGTTCAGGCCAGCACTGTGTTTGACCAGTTGAATGGGGACTCTGAAGGTCTGGGGAACCCTAGTGAGGGCCCTAGGCCAGGAGCTGCTGGGCCTCTGGGGGCATCCCAGCCTTCAAGGCTCTCCTGCCTTTGTCCTCACTGGGCTTGTCCTCCCTTGCCTGGAAATTCAGAACAAAGAGGGCTCTCTAGGCTTGGCCAATGATCTGAAGTCTTTCAGACCTTAGTGGGTCTCAGACTCCCAGGTGAAAGAGCTGTGTGACCATGGCAACTTCCCCAAGCTCTCTGGGCTTCAGACTGCCCCTCTGTGAAATGGGCATACCAAGGCTCCAGGCCTCCTGGCTTGCAGCACAGATGTTGTGGCACAAACAGATGGGGTGTGGTTATTCTGGAAGTGTGTCATGGGCAGGAGGTGGGAGGAGGTAGGGACAGAGTGTCCTGGAGAGGCAAAATGCAGTGGGCCTGCATTCAGGGGTCACAAGGAGAGTGGCCGCTACCCCCTGGCCAGAGGTGGATTCCACATGAGCCAGTGATGCTGAAATTTCAGGCCCCTCCATGGCAGGGCCCTGGGAGGGACAGCAATGTATCCACAGGGTCACACTTTGCAAAAGGAAGATACTTTGGTGTTTTCTTAAAGAGGCTCCTGAAAAGCTTCAAGCTACACAAACCCTGGACCCACCTCTGTCTGGTGGGTGTGGGAGTAGCCCAGATAATCCAGGGAGGGAAGGAAAGCGGGGGAGATGGGGAGGAGGAAGCTGAAAATGACTTCCATGTGTGCAGGCTCACACCATCAAGATGTCTCCCTGCCCCCGCCTGCTGACCCGAGAGGAGGGGCCTAAAGGAGCAGTGTCTCAGAGGTGCTGGGGACCCCAGAGAAACTGCCCTGCTGCAATTTGGAGAGGGGCAAAAGGGTGGGAGACCTGGGGCCCCTGCAGAGGACAAGTTGACGTTGCACTGACCGGCTCCTCGAGGGTGACCATTTGCCAGGGTTGTCCATCCAGGACCCAGTGGGGAGTAACTGGCTCTCCAGGGCTGTTTCCTGGGGTGAGAACAGAGCACACAGTGAGGGCGACTTGAAGAACATGGCGGAGTGGGGGATGGCAGAGGGATGGGGTTATAGGACATTGGCAGGGAGGAATGGGAGGCCTTGAGGGACAGGCTCCATCCTCAACACTCATGGGCTGGAGAAAGATGGACACCTGTGGGGCATCCTTGAAACTGAGGAGCCACCAGAGAACTGGCAGAAGAGAGACAGAGGAGCCTGAGAAGGGACAGCTCAGCTGGGGATGACCTTTGGGGGGGGGCCAGGCTTGGGGTCAGAGGTCACAAGGAAGAGGCTAAGGCCCCCAGTGCAGAGGGGAAGGGACCGGGAGGCAACCTGGGGTATTTTTAGACTGAGCAGCAGATGGCTTTGGGGTGTGAGGTCTGTGAAGAGAGGATGCCTGTGTCTCCCCATCCATCTCAGAAAATCAATAGCCCCATGTTGTCTTGGAAGAACTCCACCTTGCCAGAGCTCCCCTTGGGAGCTTCATGCTAGTGGCCCAGTTCCTGGGGACCCTGGCCCAGAAGCCCCCTCCTCTTCAAGGTGAGGGGAGGCTGGGGGACAGAGCCTTGGTGCTCCCAGGCCAGATGTGCCTCAGGGATTCTAGAGGAATCCCAGAACCAAGCATTACTCAGAGGGCGCCTGGAATGCTCTGGCCTCCCCACTGGCTCCAGCAACTCTCACCAGGCCGGCCCTGCAGGAGCCAGGCCTGAGGCCACCCAGAGCCTGCAGCCAGCCCTCCCACCCCTCTGGCACTCAGTCCCTGGGGCCAGCCCAGCTCCCAGAACAGACAGCCCCTCAACCCCCACCTAGTTTTTTTTTTTTTTTTTTTAAAGATGACCGGTAAGGGGATCTTAACCCTTGACTTGGTGTTGTCAGCATCACACTCTCCCAGTGAGCCAACCGGCCATCCCTATATGGGATTCGAACCCGTGGCCTTGGTGCTATCAGCACTGCACTCTCCCAAGTGAGCCACGGGCCGGCCCAACCCCCACCTAGTTCTGACCCAATACTGTCCAGACTGATGGCTGCCGGTGGAGGTGGCTCACTCCTTTTCCTTCCCCCATCTCCTCTCCCAGATCCCAGGCATCAAAGACCTGGAACAACAGCAGCTCCAGGAGCCCCTTCCCCCAAGAAGCCCTCCTTAATTGGATGAGTAAGTTGCTACCAGGCTTTTTTTTTTTTTTTTTTAAAGATGACCGGTAAGGGGATCTTAACCCTTGACTTGGTGTTGTCAGCATCACACTCTCCCAGTGAGCCAACCGGCCATCCCTATATGGGATTCGAACCCGTGGCCTTGGTGCTATCAGCACTGCACTCTCCCAAGTGAGCCACGGGCCGGCCCAACCCCCACCTAGTTCTGACCCAATACTGTCCAGACTGATGGCTGCCGGTGGAGGTGGCTCACTCCTTTTCCTTCCCCCATCTCCTCTCCCAGATCCCAGGCATCAAAGACCTGGAACAGCAGCAGCTCCAGGAGCCCCTTCCCCCAAGAAGCCCTCCTTAATTGGATGAGTAAGTTGCTACCAGGCAGATTGGGCGGGGAGGGGGGCATGCCTTGGCAAGGAGGCTGAAGGGAGGGGTCTGAGTGGGTCTCATGGGGGGTCTCTCAGCGCAGAGAGGACTAGGTGTGGGAACCAAGCCTTGATGGTCCCAGGCCTCCAAAAGTGGAAAGGGGGCGGGTATGCCCATGCAGAGGTGCGGGTGTCCTCCACATGGCCCTGCACATGCATGCTGGCTACTGGCACCTTGACGAGTTACAGAGAGGCAGAGATAGAGCTCTGGTAACTAGGTGGATGGGGGTGGAAACTGAGGAAGCCGATCTGGTGTTGGGGGGCCCTCTCACTTCCAGGCATCCCATCACCCTCCCCTGGCCCAAGGCTAGGGCTCTGAGGGGAGGGAAAGCCTAAGGATCCTCAAAGGCATGAGAGCTGAACAGAGCAGGACCCTATAGCTATGGGATCCCCCGGCACAGTGGTGCCCAGCCCAGCCCAGCCCTTCCTGCTCCCTGGTTGCCCTCCCTGTACCCCCTTCAGGCACTTGATGTCCAGGACCCCCTGCCACCCACCCAGAGAGGTGGATGTTAGCAGCCCCATCTTACAGAGGGTTTGGAGAGGCTACAGGGGAAGAGACAGCTGCTGTCTTCCCCAGGGCACTGCTGAACAGGCATCTTCTGTTTGGAGAAGTCCTTCTCTATCTCACCAAACAAGGCAACATTATAAACAACACACACACTGCACAGGGCGCTGGGGTGAGGGAGAGGGGGTGAGCGTGGGGCCGAGGCCACAGTTAGACCTGCAGCCTGGGGGTACAGCAGGGACTCTGGGGGGCCAGTGGTGGGCACCGGGGCTATCTGGAGGAGGGAGACCCCCTGAGCCCTAAGGGGTGGAGGTGCAGGAGCGATTCACACTGACGGAGGGGGCTGGAGGTCGTGAGAGTGGAGAATCCAGGCAGAGGGGGCTTGGGGCTGGGCAGCTGCAACGAGTCAAAGGGCGAGGCCCCTCTGCTCTGCCGGAGTGTATGGGCAAGTCCGGCCCGAGGCCAGCCCAAGCACAGTGGAGAGTCCCTGGGCAGGTCCCACGGAGGCCCACCCAAACCTGCCCACGCCGCGTCCTCCCCGCCGTGTGGTCTGGGAATTTCAGACCCTCCACCCGCTGACCAGGACTCTGAGCTGACAGCCCCCCCATGCCCCCTGACCTCACCTGCCCCTCGGGTCGCACCCCCGCCCACCTCCTCACCTTGAAGCACCCAGGTGCCTGGCAGGAGCCACAGTAGCAGCAGCAGCAGCAGCACCGACGACCCCCGAGTTCCCCCGGACCCCCCGCCCATAGCTGTCAGCGCCGGGGCCTCTAAGCGGCGGCTCGCGGCCGCCGGATCCGGCTCCGCCCCTGCTGGATCGCGGCCACCCACACCCAGCGCAGCCCGGCCCGGCGCCTCCGGACCCTCCCGCGCGACCATACGGGGAGCCGGGACTGCGGCCGGTCCCGTCCCGACCCTGGCCGGCGGGACCCGACCTCGTGCGCCCTGGGAGAGCCGGGACGACCCTCCCGGGTCACAGCGGCCGTCGAGGGTAGAGCTGGGGCGGAGGCGGGAATCCGTGCGGCCCCCTCCTCGGGGGACTGGCCCGCGCCGTCCCACCCCGCCCCCTGCTGGTGGGGGGAGGGGACTGGAACCGCGGGGAAGGTTCTTTGAGGACTACGGCGGGGTGGGGCGGGATGGTGGACCGGGGCCGCCTGTCCTCGCTAGGGTCCTCCCGGGGAGCGCCCCTATCCGCGGTCTCCTGGGTCTGGTCTCTGTCCCTGCCTGACCACCCGTCCTGCCCAGGGGCGCCCCGACGAGAACCCCGCGGAAGGTTCATCTACCTGCTCTGGGGGCCCCAGGGGAAGGCAGGCCCTGGGACCGCGGCGGTCAGGTGTAGCTCGTCCCCGAGCCACAGTGGCCAGCGGCCCCTGACCCCGAGGTGCGCGCGGGGTGGGGGGACTTCAGTGCTGGGCAAAGGCGACGCGGCAGGACAGGCGCAGGGCGGGCGGGCAGCCCTTTGTCCCTGGAGATGGCCAGAGGGCAGAACGGTACAAAGCCTTAGACTCCCGGACGTGGGGGGTCCTCTCTGCCTAAGTAACATCTGTTTCTTGTTTTAGTTTTTTGTTTGTTCTTTGGGTTCTAAGTGTAAATTCGTACAGCGAGGCACGTTAACTTTTAAGCAAGTCTATTTGTATCTGAAAATTTGGAAGGTAGTAGTTCAGTTAGTAAGAGTTTCAGCAGCGAGAGAAACCTACGTTCATGTGATTTAAACATCAAAAAGTGCGACAAAATGCTTAAGGAAAAGTCTCCCTACCTCTTCTGTCCCCGTCCTCGTAGCCCTCACTCCCCAATAGGAAGCCGCTATTCGTTTCTTGCATAGGCATGTAGACAATATAGTCATATTTTTTCTCTTATATCAACATTTTTCTGCACCTTGATTTTTTTTTTCACTTAATACACCTTGAATATGAGTGCGTTTAGAGGGTCCTAATTACTGTTCTTATTGTTACTATTATTACTTTGGGTTTTTAAATCAATTTTATTAATGTGATTTATTATGACTTATGTGATTTATTAATTACAGCCGTGAGCAGGAGCTGCAAGTACCTGCAACAACGTGGGCGGTGCTCTCAAGTACAGCATTCGGTGAGGGGACATTCCAGATGCTGAAAGCACAGATGGTGTGGTTCCATTTTTGTGAGGTTCAAGAACAGGCGAAACTTATCAATGGTGATAGAAGTCAAAATAGTGGTTACCTCTGGGGAAAATGGTTGGAAGGGGCGACAAAGGGGCTTTCAGGGGGCCAGGGAGATGCTATTTCTTGGTCTGGGTGCAGGTTATATGGGTGTGTTCACCTTGTGAAAATTCATTGAGCTGCTCACTTTTCTGAATACCTGTTAGACTTCAGTAAGAAAGTTTTCAGGCTGGCCGGTTAGTTCAGTTGATTAGGGCCCGGCCTTATAACACCAAGGTTAAGGAGTTGGATCCCTGCATGGGCCAGCCACCACAAAAAAAAACGTTTAAAAAAATCCCCTACCTTTGATGTTGGGTACCCAGAACAGTCTTCCCAAATTCTGGCTGACCATTTGGTTTTTCTAAGCACCTCTTTCCCCTTGCCAAGGGACAACACTTTCCCCTTTAAATGTACTGGGTTGTCAGGGATGGAGCCTTGACTTTGGGGCCCTCCATTCATGCATGGGACTTTTCTGGCACACCCAAGCATTGGCCTGTCCTATCCAGGTGCCATCCTGGACATATCTGTGGGCTGGAGTTGGCAGCACCTACATCAGATACCCTGTTCTGGGTCACTCCTCAGGATGAGTCCTGTTTACAGATGGTGGGCGTCGCCCATTCTGAACACTTCTAAGGTTTAACTCTCACTGGTTTGCCTAGTTCCCAGGACACTTCCTGTTGTTCCTCTTGAGAGAGACACCAACAAGCCATTTGATAAATCATCTTTCCCATAGTGTTACCAAGCACGAACACCGAGCTGATTACTGGCGTTTTAGCATCCATCTTCCTCAACTTTGGTCCAATGGCTCCATCTTCTCCTCTGCCACACCAAAATGTAAATAAATCATTGCTCAGAGATTTGGGCAGAAAATTCCTTTGCCCAATTTGCTTGGACATAGTTCTTCTGGGTTTGGGAGGCATCAACTTTGCAAGGATGACTCTAATCCCCACATGGCTCTTAGGCTACATGTCCCTTTCATTTTCTTAGCACCAACTGTGCTAAGCTCTGTGCCAAGCAGTGAACAAGACCCATATTCCCAGGCCTCATGGAGCTCAGGGGAGAGAGACAAGGAAATGGACAACTACAATGCCATGTGAGACATGGTGCAGCGAGAAGTGTTGTGCAAGGGATGGTAACCTGGCTGTGGGTAAGGGAGGGCCCCTGAATGAGAAGACATCAAAGCCATGGTTGTCAGTAAGAGTTTGCCAGTTCACTGTATTTTTGCCAGAGTAGCTCTTTGAGGGGCTCTGCCTTCTCTCTCTGATGTCCACACCGAAGTCACCCGAGTGTGTTTTCTGTTGCTATAACAGAATACCAGAGACTAGGTAATTTATAAGGAAAAGAAATTTACGGGCCGGCCCGTGGCTCACTCGGGAGAGTGCGGTGCTGATAACACCAAGGCCCTGGGTTCGGATCCCATATAGGGATGGCCGGTTCGCTCACGGGCTGAGCGTGGTACTGACAACACCAAGTCAAGGGTTAAGATCCCCTTACTGGTCATCTTTTTAAAAAAAAAAGAAAAGAAATATACTTCTCACAGTTATGAGGCTGGGAAGTCCAAGACTGAGGGGCCAGCATTTGGTGAGGACCTTCTCGCTGTGTTGTAACGTGGTGGTGGGTGTCCCAGAGAGGAAGCGTGTGTGTCAGCTCAGCTCTCTCTTCTTCTTATAAAGTCACCAGTCCCATCATGGGGGCCTCAGCCTGATGACTATCTAATCCTGATTACCCCTCAAACATATGTTGATGTTACCCCAATCAACATATAAATTTGGGAATTAAGGTTCCAACACATGAAATTTGGGGGACACACTCAAATCATAGCCCTGCCCCCTCTGCATTCAGCCCTGCTTTGCGCACAGTGGAGAAGCCTCTCTGGGGATCCTCTTTGGGGGCCTGCTTTGCTTTCCTGGTCCCCATCTTGCTCTGGGCTTGAGCCACCTCAAAGCCATCAGCCAGGCGCCCTCCCAGGGTTACTGAGGCATAGAGTCGGGTACCAAACCCTGTCCCACAACCAGGCACACTGCCATCACCACCACCAACTAGGTAAGGAGCATGCCAACAACATCACCTCCATGTGGGTGGCCCACCACAGCCACCACAGTAACCACAGCTGCCGTGAAAGTGGCTAGACGCCACAACCACCGTGCAGATGGCCCACCAGCCACTGGAGTGCATTGACACAAGGAGAGTCACCAGCAGAGACCAAAGAAAAGTAGAGGACGTCTCTCTCCACAAAGCCCATTCCAGAGTGACAGAAGCAGCAGCTGCTCTATGATAATATTGGGAGATCTAACCACACCTCTCAGCATTGGACAGGTCATCTAGGCAATCAATCAACAGAGTAACCATTGCTCTTTCAGAAGGAACAGAAGAAATCTAGGGTTATCAGTGGTGGGAGGGGCAGGGAGAGGGGGATAGGGAGAGATTGGACAAGAAGCATAAAGAATAAGTACAATTTGTAACAATATACATACTAGTAATATTGATTTGGTCAACATATGTCAACGTTGAACTTGGACAAGAAGCATAAAGAATAAGTACAATTTGTAACAATATACATACTAGTAATATTGATTTGGTCAACATATGTCAACGTTGAACCCCAAAAATATATTTAAAAAAAGATTAAATAAACAAATAAATAAATATTTTTAAATTAAAAAGAAAAAAAAACTGTCAGCCAGGCCCTGTCAGGCTGCGCATTTGGTGTTGTCCTGCCACTGTCTTTGACCTCTGGGGCTTTCTCAGCTTCCTCTCCTTCTTCCTCTTCAGGACTGTTTCCATTACCATGGTTAGGACTTGTGTTTTCATAAATTCGCATTGCCCAGGATCCATTTCTCAGGAGTCCCTTTTGGAACCTCCAGTTGTGCTTCTGGTTCAAAACAGAAGCCCGGGTTTCTCGGTCCACCCTTTATTCTTTCCCAAATCCTCCCAGCATGAGAGAAGAGATATCAAAAACAGACCCTGGACATGACAGGATGCCTCACTCTCTGGCACCCTGGCTCACTTCACAGGAGGATCCAGGAATTCAATCCTGGAGTGGTAGCCTGTGCTGCCATCAGCACCCCTGCTAACCCCACTTAGTCATCTACAGAGTAAGGGGTTGAAGCCTCTCCAGCCTGTCCACACTGGAGTCCCCAACATGACCGAAGCCATTATTATTTATATTATGTCTGATTCCCCAAGAATTCATGTATAAGTGATTTATTAAGGATGTGCTCCTTGGGAGACCAGTAATGGAGTAGGAGATGCAGGACAGGCAAAGGGAGAAAGCTAAGGACATAAGCATATGAATGTTCACAGCAGCTGCCCAAACTAGGAGCCACCCAAATGCCCAGCAACAGTGGAATTGATTGCGGGGAAAATGTGGTTATGGTCATGCAATTGAATATGACCCAGCAATGAATATGAATGAGCTAAAGACACATACAACACCCTGGATACATTTCCTAAACTGGGAAAAATATTCACGATTCATACTCCAAATAAAGGGTTGATCTCCCCTGTATGTAAAGAGTTCCTTCAAATTGTTAAGAGAAAGACCAACAATTCAATTAAAAAGATGGGCTGTGGATATGAACAGACAATTCAGGGGAAAAGAGATATGAATGGCTCTTAAATGTTTGGACAAATATTCAACCTCACTTGTAAGAGGAAAGCAAACTAAAACTGTATTCTCACTTTTCAGGCTAGTAAATATCACAAAGTTTGAAAACACACTGTGTTGGTGAGGCTGTGGGAAAACAAATACTCTCAGATATTGCTGGTGCAATGATAAATCAGTACAAATTGGAGGGCAATTTGACTGTACCTACTCAAATCATGAACACATATATCCTTTGACCCAGTAATCCTGCTCGTAGAAACGTATCTCACAGATATACTTGTGTATAAGATTATCCATCAAAGCATTGTTTATAATAGAAAGTGTGATGGTTAATTTTATGTGTCAACTTGACTAGACTAAGGGATGCCCAGATTGCTGGTAGAACATTATTTCTAGGTGTGTCTATGAGGGAGTTTCTGAAAGAGATTAGCATTTGAATTGGTAGACTGAGTAAAGAAGATCACCCTCACTGATGTGGGCGAGCATCATTCAATCCGTTGAGGGCCTGAATAGGATGAAATGGTGGAGGAAGGGCAATTTGTTCTCTCTGCTTGATCTGGGACATCGACACTCCTGGTTCTCAGGCCTTTGAACTTAGACTGAATTACTCCACCAGCTTTCCTGGTTCTCCAGCTTGCAGATGGCAGATCGTGGGACTTCTTGGCCTCCATAAGCACATAAGCCAATTTATATAAATGAATCTCTCTCTCTCTCTCTCTCTCCATGTCTATATTTATATCTACATGCATAGAAAGACAGAGAAAGTGAGAGAGACTTATTACATGAAGAACACTGAATGATACAGAAAGGGATTGGAAACCATTTATATGCCCAAAGAGGGACTAAACTATAGCATTCAACCACAAAAATAATGAGGATGTTACACAACCACCAGCATGGCTAAAATGAGAAAGGCTGACATCACTGCATGTTGGTGAAGATGTGGAAGAACTGGAACTCTCTTATGTTGCTGGTAGGGAAGTAAACTAGTACGGACACTTTGGAAAATACTTTGAGAGTTTCTTAAAAATGAAATATGACCTTACCATATGACCCTGAAACTGTACTTCTAGGTAGTTACAGATGAGAAATGAAAACATTTGTTCATGCAGCAATTTCATAGAAGCTATATTTATAAGAGCCCCAAACTGGAAAAGAACCCACATGTCTCACTGGTGAATAGAGAAGCTGTGGTTCACTCGTACCATTCGAAGGAACAAACTATTGATACACAAAGCAGTGTAAATGAATCTCAAAAACATTGTAAAGAGGAAAGGAAACAAAACACAGAAGAGAACATGCTGTATGATTCTATTTATACAAAATTCTAGAACAAGCGAAACTTATCTATAGATAGAAAACAGATTAGTGGTTGTCTGGGGCTGGGAGTGAGAGAAATAGACTGGGAAGGGGCACAAGGGAACTTTTTGGGAAAGATGGAAATGTTGTATCTTGACTGTGGTGATGGTTACACAGGTACAGACACTTATCAAAACTCATCTAACTGTACACTTATTTTAACTTGAACAGATATTGTCAAACAGTTTTCCGAAGTCATGGTACATACTGTATGATTCCATTTATATAAAGTTCAAAATGAGACAAATCAAATCTATGGCATTAGAAATCAAGATCGTAGTTGCCCTTGGGTGGGGCATGAGGGGGACTCTGGGGCGCTGGTATGGTCTATTTCTTGATTTGGGTGCTGGTAACATGGGTGTTCTCACTTTTGGATAAGTCATTGAGCTGGACACTTGTAATGTGAGCACTTTTCAACGTGTATGTTACTCTTCAATTAAAAGTTCATTTAAAAAGTCTAGGGGGCCTCAGACACTGGGAGTAGACACAACTAACTCCTCTAAGAACCTTCCAATCTAAGGTGGACATATGTCCCCTTGCAGGTACACAGAAGCAGAGGAAGACTCCCAAGTCAGGTGTTCCCAAATCCCCCAGTAGCCACCCCTTCTGTGGCCCTCTGTGGTCCTCCCCTCACCCTCTCTTCCCCAGAAAGCCCCCAAACAGCTGGCTACATTTGGCCTGCTCTCTCCCTGTCCCACCTCCACATGTAGCCCAGGCTTTCCACTCTCCTGCTCAACCACAATGTAAAGAAACAAGTGCTTGCTAAGTACTCACCTACCACATGCCAAACACTGCTGGTCACACAGTAAGCCTCAGGAGCAGGCAGGGACACATACCACTTCAGCACAAAGTAGTCTGTGATAAATGGCACATAGTTTGCATTTGCACCTGCTGGCCACTTCCTACCGATGATCTCTGAGAATAAACCCTACCAACATTTGAATCCTCTGTGTCTAGCCCAGCAGCTTGGGTTGCAAGAAAGAGACTCACTCCAGTTGCATCACAGGATGGAAGTTTATTGGAAAGACATGCTGGACAGGCTCCCAGGAAGAGTCGGAATAGGGCCTGGAATGAGGGAGAGTGCAGCCTTGGCTACACAAAGCTCACCTGGCCTATGATTTCTTCCCAGCCTGCTAGCTCCTGTGCCAATGACCCACTACTCTCTGTTTCTCAGCCAAAATCCTAGAGCAGCAGACTCTTCACTCTCCCACCATCTGCTACCAGGTGACAAGGGGAGTCACTAACCCACTTGAGATCTGGCTCCCCTTGGTCCCTAATTTCCCAGGAGTACTTTATTCCTTCTTGATGACTCTCATTCCCTTTAACAGCCCCTGGCCCATGGGCCTCCAGGAAAAAGATAGCAGCTCACTCAGCTATGGAGAGGAATGAACCTGAAGCAGAAACAAGGATGCTGATGACATCTGTGTCTGCTCCCAACACTTAAAAGAGCTGGTAAGGCAGGGCCCAGCCCTGGGGCTGGGGGTGGGGGTGGGGGGGAATGGTGACACTTCTTCTTCCAGGGTCCAGATCTGGCTCAAGGATGCCTGCTCAGGCAACCCCACTGCTTGGCCTGCCCTCTCCTTAGGGATGACCAAACCTGCTTGATTTCCTCAGTCTTACTGTGAGAGAGGGACTACCTCCTCCAGGAAGCCCAGGACCTTCAATAGATGGGCACTGAGACAGAACATGGCCTGCTGGGGGCATTTAATAGGTATCAAAAAGTCCTAGGGATGAGTCCATAGTTGAGAGTCCTTTGGAAATCAAATTTCCAAATGTACTCTGGACTCAGAATAAAAACTACATTTCCCAGCCTCCTTTGCAGCATGGATTGGCCATGTGACTAAACTCTAGCCAATGGGAAGTGAGTGGAAATGACATGTGCAACTTCTGGGTTGTGTCTGATGGGAACATGGGTCCCATGTTGTGTCCATGGGTGTGCCTTCTACTTCCATGTTTCCCTCTTCTGGTTGGCTGGAATGTGGACACATGGGCCACCGTAAACCTCACAATCAAAGGCGACATTTTAGGGATGGAGAAAAGTAAGGTAGAAGGATCCTGAGTGCCAATATCCTAAACACTTTAAACCACCGTAACATACCCAGACTAGAATGGGAGAGAAAAATAAAATTCTTTTTTATTTTAAAGATGACTGGTAAGGGGATCTTAACCCTTGACTTGGTGTTGTCAGCACCACGCTCACCCAGTGAACTAACCGGCCACCCCTATATAGGATCTGAACCCACGGCCTTGGTGTTATCAGCACCGCAGTCTCCCGAGTGAGCCACGGGCTTCTTAACCCTTGACTTGGTGTTGTCAGCACCACGCTCACCCAGTGAACTAACCGGCCATCCCAATATAGGGATCTGAACCCGGGGCCTTGGTGTTATCAGCACCGCAGTCTCCCGAGTGAGCCACGGGCTGGCCCTAGAAAAATAAAATTCTGTCATGTTGCAGTCACTGTATTTGGTCTCTTTTTAGAGCATCCTGTCTTATATTCTGCCTAATACAGAGTGCCTTGGTGAGCCTGCGAAGACACAGAATGCTCCTTTTCTGTTCTGATCCATCCATAACGTCCAGGGTTGGGAGGCTTTAAGAAGAAAAATGGGAAGGAGCGGTGCCTTCTTAGGAGGAGAAATGGAGATGAGAGAGAAGAGCCAGAAGAAAGAGAGAAACAGAGATGGCGGGAGGAGGGGGGACAACACACCAACTCAGTTCCCTTCAGAGTCCCCCAGGGTCAACACCCTCCTGGATAAATTGGGGTTCATCCCACCTCTTACCACCCATTTTTCTTGGGGGCAAGAGGCCTGGATCAAGGTCATAAAAAGTCAGATGTCACAGCTGTTTTCGCAGAGGCAGGCAGGACCTAAGGCTGCCTCATTCACATTCACCAGGGCAGAGTCATCAAATATACTGGCAACCTCCTCCTCCTGGGGGCGGGCAATGCGCAGTCACAGTCAACTCAGGGGTGGAGCACAGGACGAGGTCCCACACATGGCTGCGTCAGGATCAATGAGCTTCCCACAGAGAAAACCCTGGTCACAGGAGGACTCTGGAGCAAGGGCAGTGCCCCACACCCCCAGCCTTAGGTAGGGGCCCCAAGGGGACTGGTGGGAGTATGCACGGTTGGAACTGAGCCTGGGGCCCTGGTCCACCAGAGGGTTCATCTGTGGAAGGGCACATCACAGGGGAGGAGAAACAGACTTTCCCCCCTGCCCAGGTGATGGACAGGCTCAGGAAGTGGGGAAGAGAGACCTCAAAACAAAGGTGGGGGAAGCAGAAAATGTGTCTTGGAAGTGGGGTGGTCCTGCTAAATCCAGAAAGTCTGCTCCAGTCATGTAGCCAGCCACCCAGCAAACATGTGGCTGCTCTCTGCCTAAATCAGAGTATGGCTCTCCCTGTCTCCTGAGGGGGTCCTGGGAACCTGTACTCTCTCCCCAACTTCCCCCAGTCCGGGCACCGTCCTATGAATGAGAGCAGACTCCAGATGCCAGCCCAGCAGTGTGGGTGAGCCAAGCATTGTGTCCGCATGTGCTCACATGTGCTGAATGGATACCTTTGTGGTCTCTTTCTGAATGACCATCTCCACCGAGTTCTCGCCAATTCCCAGCTTATGGAAATGCCTTGTTCTGCAAGGGCAAGAGTGGACTCAGAGAGCCTCCCCCCATGCTGCAGGCCTCCCTTCCCCTTCTCCCCAAAGGCTGGCCCCAGACTGCTCATCACTGTGCAGAGCAGTGGGAGCCCGGGGAGAGCAGGATGATTGATATTTCTTCCTCCCCAGTCTTTTCTCCACCACAGACAGGGCAGAGAGAAGGAAAGAAGAAAACTACAGCAAGGTTTATTTAGAGGTGATTCTAGAAGGGATTCTCAAGTTTGGTGGGAACAGGCTAGGAAGTATGCAGCCTGTGAACTTGGTAGGAGGGACGTTCCCCTAAAGAATGTGGGATGTTGGGAGAAAGCAGGGAGGATGAGGTGGCCCAGCCCCTCACCCCCAGCTCTGGACTCACCTCCAGGTGTGGCAGGCTCCCAGGCCCAACAGCAGGAACAGGAGGCCCACCAGCAGTCCCAGGATCCAGAGAAGCTGCTGGAACAGATGCAGCCGGTGCAGGGCTGCAACACGGAGGTGGGGTTCAGGGGAAATCTCCCATTCCAGAACCCCAATGCTCCTACCCAAGGTGACCTGCCCAAGATGAAACCTTCTATTCTTCACTTTATCTGCAAGGCCCTCCATGCAAGGGAGCTCCAAGCAATTCATTTAGACTAGACAAACAAACTGTCTTGTAGTAGAAGGGATTCAGGGAAGGATGCCGTTGGACCAGAGAGCTGGGCCTTTGTGCAGAGTAGCCTGGGAGATGGAGCCCCCTCCCCTCACTCACCTCTGACCCCAAAGTAGGTGGAGGCAGAGGCAGAGCCCAGGGCGTTGGAGGCAGAGCACATGTATTCCCCTTGATCACTGGGCCTCAGCTCCTTGATGTCCACCCTCAGGGCATTGGGGGAGGCCGAGACATGGATGTGTGGATCAGCAGGAGCACTCCAGGGCTGACTGGAGGCCACCAGTCGGCTGCCGAGGTGGAGGGTCAGGTTGGCCAGGGGCTCACTGTCCACTTGGCAGTCCAGGATGCCCTGGAGGCCACCCTCGGGCTCCACAAAGACCATCATGGTGGGCATCTTGGGAGGGTCTGTTGGGGGGAAGGGAAGTGGTGATTGTAGAAGACCACACATTCCTCTTCCCTGTACCCATGCACAGCAACTGCTGCACCTCCTACTGAGAGGTGGAGCCTATTTCCTCACTCCTTCAATCTATGACTTGCTTTGACCCATAGACAGCAGAAGAAGTGACATTGTGTGACTTCAGAGCTAGACAAGAGGCCCTGCAGCTTCTGCTCTGCCTCCTGCAACACAACTATGTGGGAAGCCCAGACCAGCCTGCTGGGCACACGTGGCCCAACCGCCAGCCACAAGGGTGAGGCCATCTTAGACCATCTGGTCCTAGTCGAGCCACTGGACAACTACAGCCATGCAAGGTGAGACCAGCAGAAGAACTGCCCAGCTGAGCCCAGCCCACAAAATTGTGAGCAAATAACATGGCTGCTGTTTGAAGCACTAGGTTTTGGGGTGGCTTGTTTCGTAGCAATAGCTGCCTGATACGGCGTGGGCCCTGCTGAAGAAGGGAGCAGGAGACCAAGGCTGGTGAGGGTCTTGTGTGCCAGGCGCTCAGCATGCTCTGTCTCCTATAGTCCTCCCAAGATGAGGGGATGGTTTTAGTCCCCACTCACAGATGAGGAAACCAAGGCACAGATGCACAAGGTCACATCCAGTCAGTGGGAGAGCCAGGACTCCATGCCTGTGAAGCCCTTGCTCTTTTCAGATAGAAGAGGAAGAAGACCTAAGGTGGGCATGTGAGATGTGGGGAGACTGGGGCGGGGGGGCACACTCACACAGCACATGGAGCATAACTGGAGTGGAGGTGGCAGCGCCGGCAGGGAGCTCAGCCTGGCAATGGTACAGCCCAGCTTGGGCACGGGCCACATGGGTGAAGGCAAGAATGGGCACAGGCTCCACTGGTAGTCGACGGCCGTTCCAGAACCATACAAAGGTGGAGTTGCCCACAGCCCCGGGGCCGCCACGGAGGCGGCAGCTCAGGTTCAGCGCTGTGCCTTCAGGCACGTCCAGGCCTGGCTCGGCCACCACATGCACACCTGTGGGCCAAGTCGGTTGGGGATCTGTAGGCATGGTGGGGCCAGAGCCCCTGGGCAGGACTTCTGAGAGGCTTCTGTGCATTGTGGGAAGGTCACAATCTGACTTGGAATCTGGGCCCTGCAAGGTAGGATTGTGCCTCCTTCACCAGACTAGGCTCCTCAAGGCAAGGCTATCTCATTCCCCTTCAGACCAAACAGCCCCCTCCAGCAGGAGCCCCGGCCCCCCACATGGACTCAGGCGCCACAGCACCTGAACCCCACGCCTGAGCCCCCTTCTCCTCCCCTCTCTCTCGCTCACCTTCCACCTGCAGCAGCCTGGTGGTGCTAACTGAGCCCAGCAAGTTGCGGGCTGTGCAAACGTAGGTGCTGTCATCACCTGCAGGCACATCTTGTACCTGCAGCCGCAGAGCATTGCGGGTCACCTGGACATGGCTCATCCCCAGTGCCGAGTTCTGGACCCCGTGGCTGGTGGCCAGCACCTTGCCATCTCGGGACAGGGCCAGCACAGCAGGTGGTTCGCTGTCCACAGTGCACTGTACCACAGCCATGGGCCTGGTCCTAGAGTCCCAGAAGGAGGACAGGACAACGTCCTGAGGGGCATCTGGGGGCAGGGAAGGGCACCGGTGAGGGCCTTGCCTAGGCACTGTCCCACCTGATGCTGGCACCCTCTGGGCAAATGTCAACTTCCTACAAATGACGCCTTCTCTGGAGACCTGTGGGCAGGGTCCTCCAGGCAGGGTTCGTAGGGCTATAGGGTCTCTTTCCTCATCACCTATGTCCTTCTTTCCCCATGTGCTCAGGCCTTGCCTAGGCACTGTCCCACCTGATGCTGGCACCCTCTGGGCAAATGTCAACTTCCTAGAAATGACGCCTTCTCTGGAGAACTGTGGGCAGGGTCCTCCAGGCAGGGTTCGTAGGGCTATAGGGTCTCTTTCCTCATCACCTATGTCCTTCTTTCCCCATGTGCTCATTCCTGAGCCCACTGCAGTCCTGTGTGTACCCCCCACCCGGGCCTGGAAGTGCCCTCCACCACTCTCGTCCCAGGAAGCCCCAGCCGAAGCCCCTGCTCACAGAGGACTCGCAGGGCAGCAGGCCGGGAGCTGCGTGTGCCCTGGGTGTCCTGGACCTGGCAGGAGTAGGCGCCCACGTGAGCCCGTGTGACCACTGGGAAGGAGAGTGAGGCAGCCGTCCCCTCCTGCAGCCAACGACTGTTGTGGTACCAGGTATAGAGAGCAGGTGGGCGGGCAGCAGGGTCCTCACAGGTCACTGTGACAGGGGCCCCCTCAGCCACAGTAGCCGATGGAGCCAGGGTCACCTGCACACCTGTACCAAGGAGGCTAGGGTCAGCTGGGCCCAGCCACACACCACAGTGAATTCCCACCCATGTGGGCTTGGCCTGGGCCCTGCCTCACCCTCCAGCCGCAGCTCCAGGGATGCGTTGGCCTGGCCCAGAGGGCTGTGGGCGGAGCAGCTGTAGAGACCCTCGTCACTAGGCCGTGGCTCCCACAGCTCCAGGCGCAGGGTGTTGGGGACAGAGTCTGCCGTTGAGGAGGCCAGGAGGAGGCCAGCACGGCTAAGGGCCAGCTGGGCTGGTGGGCGGCTGTCCACAGTGCACAGCACCAGGGCCAGCTGCCTACCACGGCTCTCCAGGAGGGAGGTCAGGTGCAGGCTGCGGGGTGCATCTGCAGGGGTGCAAAGGCACACATGGAAGCTCGAGGTGGCGGTCTGGAGGTGGCCAGTTGCAGATGGGATTCAAACCCAGGAGGGCCCTGGTTTCCCACTCTAAGGGCCCCAATTGCCCAATCTGGGGCACTGCTCCTCTGCCTAGAAAGAACCTGTCCCCACTCCCCCAAAGCTCTGATGTCCCTTGTCCAAATCTCTGTCAGCTGGCTGGGTACTGAGTTCCCAGGCTGGACACCCATGGGGCTCTGGCCGTGCCCTGATCCCTGTCAGCTGCGGTCATTCCTTCCAACTCCACCTGGCATCCAACCAGACTCACAGAGGACGTCCAGGGTAACGGGTCTGGAGAGGCGAGGCGCCTGGCCAGGGGGCCCCACGCCACAGCGGTAGGAAGCGGCATCCGAAACTGTGACAGTGGGTAGGGAGATGGCCCGGGCACCTGGGCGCTGCTGCCCATCCTGGTACCACGTGTAGGTGAGCTGGGCCAGGCGGGTGGTCCAGGCAAGGCAGGTCAGGTTCACCAGCTGCCCCTCCTGCACTGTGGCTTTGGGCCACACCTGCACGCTCACAGCTGGGGAGAGAGGGAGGGCAAAAGGTCACCGTGAGGGTGTTGAGGTTGTGTAGAGCAAGCCACTTGTCCCCATGTGGGAGAGCTGCTCTTACTTCTGGGGAGCCCGTTGGCCTCTGTGAGCCTCAGGTGGCCCACCTGTAAACGGGGCTTGGAGATTGAGCTTAAGAAAAAGCTCATTGTCTCTCGGATGGTCCCAGTGGAGCTCTGCAGAGCCCTGGGGAACCCTGAGCCTCGCCCTGACCCTGGTGGAGTGCAAATGGGGAGAACACAGGCCTCTCCTGCCCTGCTATGGTTTCTCCTTGAGACCCCCTTTCCGATTCATTTTATCCACTGGGCATACATGGAAAATTCTGTGTTTAAAAAGGCTTTTCCATGAAACCCAAGTCTCGCAGGCTTGTGGAACCCTCTCCCACCTCGTCTCCGCTCTTAAAGGAACCACTCAGACACCCACACTGACCCTGGGCATCGAAGTCGGCCGAGGCCGAGGCCCGGCCCAGGATATTGGTGGCCTCGCAGGTGTAGACGCCCTCATCTTCCAGCACTGTGTCGTGGATCTCCAGGCGCAGTGTGTTGGGGGCCAAAGCCACCTGTAGCCGGGGGGAGCTGCCTCCCGTTTCCCCCACATCTCCTAGGGAAGAGGCCACAAGGCGGTCCTGGTGGAGCAGCCGCAGCTGGGCTGGAGGATCACTGTCCACACGGCACAGGAAGAGGGCCAGTCGCCCAGGTCCTGTGTCCATCATGGTGGTGAGTGTGGCCTGGCGTGGAGCATCTACACAGGGTGGGGAGTTGTCAGGGCCTGGCCAGGGGGCCCCTCATCCTCACAGTGGCAGGGTCCAGCACCAACCTCTCCCCCAACCAAATAGATGGGATAAAAGCCCTTACAGGACACATGGAGGCTGACGGGGGTGGCCAGGCTTGTGGTGGCCGAGCCTGGGGCCTGAGCTTGACAATGGTAGGCCCCAGCCAGTGTTGGAGTTATGGCTGCAAAGTGGAGCGTGGCTGAGGTTGAGTCCCGGAGGGGCCGGCCATCCCGATACCAGCTGTAAGAGGTCCCCTCAGGGACGCCTGTGGGTACCTGGCAGCTCAGGACCACGGCCTGACCCTCCCGGAGCTCGGGTGAGGGTGACACCTGGACCCAGGCTCCTGCAGGGAGAAACCGAGAGCAGATGAGGCTTCTCCACCATACCTCCCACATTCTGGACTGTACGTCCACATGGCACTGCATGACCACAACCCTGTGTCCAGGAGCCATAGCTCCCCTCCAGACATGGCCCAGGTCCCCACTTTAGCTCCATGCCTTGGTCTCTCCTGCTCCAAACTCACCCGCACTGGCCCTGTCCTGGCATTTACCACCCACCACCTGGAGTTATGGTTTTGCTCCATCAGTCCTGTCTCGCCTACCAGAGGGTGACCTCGTGGGGGCTGGGCTTGTGGGACTCTAGCCCCCGTAACCCCAGTGCCAGGCACAGTGCTTGCATGTGTTAGCTCTCAACAAATGTTTGTTTGACCCATAAAACAGTGAAACAGGAGGGATTTAGGTCATGGTGAGGGCCACTGCCCTGACCATGAGCTGGATTCAGCATGGGTGACCGAAGGCTTGGAAGCTGAGGTGAGCAGCTGTATGACCTTGAGTTCTCCCTAGCCCAGCTCTGCACCCAGGCTTCAGGCCGTGAGAGCCCAGGAAACAGACCTGGCAAAAGGGCAGCTCCTTGGTGGCTCCTGGGTCTGAAGCAGGAGGATATCAGGGTGCAGGGAGTGAGATGGAGGGACAGCTGGAGTGGTCATTGAGAGCACAAGCGATGCCTGGGACCAGAACCAAGTTAGTCCAGAGCTAGCAGGGCCCCCTGCTTGTCATGTGACTGTGAGCAAGCTCCTATAACTCTGACCCTCAATTTCTCTGCCTATGAGATGGGTATGATAAATAAGAAAAGACACAGAGTCAAGGCCGAAAGTGCCCCAAAATTGATGCTGTTTGTCATTGTGGGAGAAGACAATGTCCTTTTTGCATTATGTTTTTTCTTTGGCCTTTGCATTATGAATATTATCTTTCCTTTTTCCTGGCTTATTTGCTTAGCGAGGATTTTTATAGAGAATATATATGTGCGTATAAATGTACATGAATATGTATATATAGATGAATGAAGACTATGAATATATTATGTGTAAGAATACATATATATATTTGTATGTGTGTATATATATATACTTATATATCTATGCATAATATATGTATATATTAGGCTTTGTATGAGAATGTTTACTATGTAACAAAATCATATTATTACAAAATAAGTTATTTATCAGAAAGTGCCCCAACCAAGTAAACCACCTGGTGCAATTGCCACTGCTTCCTAGTGGCTACTGCAGTTATTACAGGTAAAAATATCTCACTGGAAGCAAAGGGAAGCCTTCTGCTGACCTCTAACCACAGCTGAAAAAGGCTTCCATTTCTGCACAAGATCCACATCACCCGGCCCACAGTCTGACCAGAGTAGTCCCCAGGACATCAGGGTCTACCACATCTTGAGAGGACTGACACTCACCTCGGACCTGAAAGAAGAGTGAAGTGTTGGCTGACCCAAGAACGTTTGTGGCTTCACAGCGGTAGCTGCCGGAGTCCCCAAGGGCCAATTCTCGGATCTCTAGCTGCAGGAAGTTGGCTGTGGCCTTGGCCTGGAGCCGGCTGTGGGATGGGAGCTGAGGCCCCAGGCTGGTGGCCAGGAGGCGCTTCTCATGGAACAGGGCCAGCTGCGCTAGGGGGCGACTGTCCACAGTGCAGATGAACACAGCCATGTGGCCTTGACCCATGTCCAGGAGGGCCGACAGCTTTGGAGGATCTGGGGGATCTGTAGGAACAGGGGGAGCTCAGGCCACCCCAGCCATGCCCTGTTTTTCCCCAGACCACCCCTCCACCATCCAAGTCCCTAGGCTGCCCTTGCTCGTCACCCACAGAGTACACTCAGGACCACAGGAGCAGACAGCTGGGCGCCAGCCTCTGTGAGGATGCGGCAGGCATAGAGGGCGGCATCGGTTCTGGCCACAGGCAGCAGCGTCACTGTCTCCAGGGGGCCCTGGGCCCACAGTGCCCCATTCCGGAACCAGGAGAAGTTGGCAGGGCTGTCAGCAACCTCCCGGCTCACGTTGCAAGTCAGGTTAGCCTCGGTGCCCTCCCGTAGCGTATCCGATGGTGTGATGACCAGGACAGTGGCTGCAGGGCAGTCAGCACAGGCTCATTTTGACTATAGCCCTGCCCCCAGGTGCTGGTGTTCCAGCCTCCCAGCTTGGAGGGGGCAGAAACGAGACCACATGGGGTGCCCACAGGGTGAGGGAGGAAGGCAAATGAGACATGGGGGCAGTGGGGTGCACTATAAGAGAAGGAGGGCAAGACTGCCCAACTGTCCCACCTGAGGAAGCCTTCCTCAGAGATCAGCCTCGCAGCCCCAGGCCCCTCCCCTGCCCAAAAACTAAGCACAGGAAGAAGCAGTTTTTGGGGGGCAGCAGCCAGGGGGCCCTCACTGCTGTCATCAAGGGCAGCGTTGCCTCCTCCCACTGCCAAACAGAAGTGGTTTTGCCTGATTAAACCCTCCCTGGAGCAGGGGGTGCAGAAGAATAGCCTGGAGCTCCAGCACCCTGCCCTCAAGCTGCCCACTCCCTGCCCCAACTCACCCTGGGCATTGAAGGTGGCCAAGGCAGAGGCATTGCCCAGGTCATTGCTGGCCTCACACAGGTACACGCCCTCGTCCTCCAGCACTGGGTCACGAATCTCCACACGCAGCAAGTTGGGGGCTTTGGTGACCTTCATGCGCTGGCAACAGCCCCCACAGGTGCCGTAGCCACCCCCCAATGGCAGGGAAGTGGCCACAACGTGGTCCTTGTGGAGCAGCCGTAGCTGGGCTGGAGGGTCACTTTCTACATGGCATAAGAGGAGGCCTCGCCGTCCAGCCCCGGCTCCAGCAGCATCAAGGTCCAGCCGGGCAGTGAGCGTGGGCTGGCGTGGGGCATCTGTAGGGAGGAGGAGCATGGGCACTCATCCCACAGCCACCACCAGGGCCCCACAGGTGCACTCAAGGCTGGCTAGGCTCCCAGAGTACGCTGGACAAAGGCACGTTACCAGAGTTGCTGCAAACAGCTGTGCAGGCTGTGCACTGCACGAGGACATCCAGACACGGTGGGTGGAATTCAACCCATGCTCCTTGAGCTAAGCTGTGACCTGCTGCTGGACTGGGTCCTCCCAGAAGAAGGAGCACAATTTTCTAGCTTGGACAAAGGTGCTGCATGGGCTGGCAACCACCTTGTGTAAGTCCCACCTGCTCCTGAGCAGGATGCAGTCATAGCCAGCCCTGGATTCCTGCTCCCTGCTCCCACCCTCCCACCCACCCCTTACACTGAGCCTTCCCCCAAGAGCCGTCCTGCTTCTTATCTCCAATCTCCAAGCCAGCTCCCATGATACTAGATAATGCCTAAAATGACCTCTTCCTAGAGGCTTCCAAAGATGAAGGGTCAAAAGAGAGCCATCAGCCAAGACCTCCATGTGATCTCACTCAGACACCAGAAAACCTCTGGAGAGGCGGCTGCCCTTCTGACTGTCCCCAGACATCATTCCTGCACATGCATGTCAGGAGAAGCCTTCTGGAATTACTCTGGCCCTTGGATTAATATGGAACATCTACCCTTGACAGGATGCAGTGTGTTTGGTCTGTCCCTGTGCTGAGGGTTCTGCCTTTGTGTCTGCGGGAACCCATGAGGGTGCAGCCTATCAGGTGTGGGCACGTATATAGGAGTATGGCGTCCCAGGGCAACCCAGGAGGACAGAGCTTGGATATGGTGTCCACAGTGGGTTTGAGGCTAGGGACAGAGGATCCCCAAAGGGCTGGAATGGGAGGGGGACGCGCAAGGAGGTAGAGAAAGCCCTAGCCTCATTCCCCAAATGTCAGCCCTGGGTGGAGAGATCCATGGTGCCCAGGCCTGTGACTGCCCTCCTGATGTAGACCCCAGCGCAGGACCGGGTCAGGAGAGCCTGGAGGATGTAGGGATGGCTGGTGGGTCCCAGTGGGCTGATCCTCTCACAGCAGCTGGGGGCTGGTGGTGAGGCCACTCACAGAGCACAGTGAGGATGGTGGGCAAGGAGGGGCCGCTGGTGCTGTGGCTGTCCCAGGCCCGACAGTGGTATGAGCCGGCATCAGTGCTGGAGGCTGCGGGGAGCAGGAGGCTGCTGCTGGGCCCCTCGAGAAGCAGGGCTCCATTCAGGTACCAGGAAAAACGGGCGTCAGACATTGGGGTCAGGCCACTCCTGCAGCTCAGAGTCACTGCCTGCCCTTCCACCACCTCTGCTGCCGGGCTGATGAGGAGGCGGGCTGCTGGTGGGAGAGGGAGAGAGGGAGGCTGTGAGGGCCCCCACCCTCCATGCCACCCACTGCAGGAAGCCCTCCAGGGTTCTCCTCTCCCCACATCACTGTAGGTTGATCTGGGCTTGGTGGTGGATCAGGAGGGTTGGGTTTGAGGCTAGGGACAGAGGATCCCCAAAGGGCTGGAATGGGAGGGGGACGCGCAAGGAGGTAGAGAAAGCCCTAGCCTCATTCCCCAAATGTCAGCCCTGGGTGGAGAGATCCATGGTGCCCAGGCCTGTGACTGCCCTCCTGATGTAGACCCCAGCGCAGGACCGGGTCAGGAGAGCCTGGAGGATGTAGGGATGGCTGGTGGGTCCCAGTGGGCTGATCCTCTCACAGCAGCTGGGGGCTGGTGGTGAGGCCACTCACAGAGCACAGTGAGGATGGTGGGCAAGGAGGGGCCGCTGGTGCTGTGGCTGTCCCAGGCCCGACAGTGGTATGAGCCGGCATCAGTGCTGGAGGCTGCGGGGAGCAGGAGGCTGCTGCTGGGCCCCTCGAGAAGCAGGGCTCCATTCAGGTACCAGGAAAAACGGGCGTCAGACATTGGGGTCAGGCCACTCCTGCAGCTCAGAGTCACTGCCTGCCCTTCCACCACCTCTGCTGCCGGGCTGATGAGGAGGCGGGCTGCTGGTGGGAGAGGGAGAGAGGGAGGCTGTGAGGGCCTCCACCCTCCGTGCCACCCACTGCAGGAAGCCCTCCAGGGTTCTCCTCTCCCCACATCACTGTAGGTTGATCTGGGCTTGGTGGTGGATCAGGAGGGTCTGGCCTTGAAAGCCAATTCAGATCTATTGGTAGTAGCTAGCTGTGGCACAGCTGAGGAGGATCCCGAGCCAGAGCCCAGGCTTATATCAAAATCCTGGCTTGATCGATTAGCTGTGTCTACCATGGCATCGGAAGGAGGGAAGGGCACTGCACCCACCAAGAGCTGGAAGACTCTACTTCTCTATTTTGCCCCCCACGTCTGACTCCTGGCAGAGAGCCTGCCCCAAAAGTTTGATAAATAAAAAATAAACGAATACCGATGAAGTACTCTCCAAGTTCAGAGTGTGCAAAAAAAAAAGGTAATGTGACTGGCCGCATATTTCCCTTCTTGCCTTGGCTTCCAGGAACCTCTGAGGTGGGATGACTGTATAGCCCAGGTCCTTGATGTGACTTGAGCAGCTAGCTCGGCCCCTCAATTGAGTCAGTCCTCTGGACTCCAGGAAGGAGGAAGCCGGAGTAGGTCTCCTCCTCAGGTTCCCTCCACTTGCCTCCCCTGCCCCCCACCCGTGTCCACCTTACCATTGGCATGGAAGTCCAGGGTGGAGGTCGCATTTCCAAGGGAGTTGGTGGCCGAGCACTTGTACTCCCCACTGTCGGCTGGTTCCAGGTCTCGGATCTCCAGGCTCAGGGAGTTGGGAGCAGAGGAGACACTGAAGCGTGAGCTGTAATTACTCTCTCCAGAGGTGGAGGCCACGGTAAGGCCCCCGTGTGACAACACCAGTGCGGCCAGGGGCTCACTGACCACGGAGCAGTGGAGGATGCCCATGAGCCCGGCCTGCGTCTCCAGGAAGGCGGTCAGGTCCGGGGCAAGGGGTGGGTCTGTGTGGAGATGAGAGGCCTCAGACAGGGGCACTCCCTAGATCCCCACTATAGCCTATGACCCCTGCACCCCTTTGCCCCAGCAGCTCCTGAGTGCCAGCTGAATACGCTTTTGTCCTTGGGCTGGGCAAATCACTCTGTTGTCCCAGTCAATCCCCGTGGCCCCCCTGCAAGTGTTGCCCCACTTTAGAGGTGAGGAACTGGTGGGGAGACCTGGCAGTGGACAGCACCTTAACCAGGTGATCAAAGTGAACACTGTCAGCAGGAGACAAACGGGCATCGTGTGCCTCCATAGGACTCAGTGAGGCAGTCACAGCATCACGTCTGTGGCATTCATGCCCA
>NW_007730441.1:92509-114058 GCF_000696425.1 Galeopterus variegatus
TGTTGCCCCACTTTAGAGGTGAGGAACTGGTGGGGAGACCTGGCAGTGGACAGCACCTTAAGCAGGTGATCAAAGTGAACACTCTCAGCAGGAGACAAACGGGCATGGTGTGCCTCCATAGGACTCAGTGAGGCAGTCACAGCATCACGTCTGTGGCATTCATGCCCAAAGTGTGTGGTCTCGGTCTACTTGGGTCAGACAAATGCAAATTGAGTCACATTCACCAAACAACTGGCCTGTGCTCTTCAAGTTTCAATGTCAAAAAGACTAGGAAAGACTGAGGAACTGTCCCAGACTAAAGGAGACTAACGAGACATGACAACAGAAGGCAACGCATGAGCCTGGATGGGCTCCTGGACCAGAAAAAATTGCTCTAACAGGCATTATTGGGCGGTAAAATGTAAGTATGGACTGTGGATTAGATAATAGTCTTGTATCAGTGTTAAATTTCCTGATTGTGATCATTGTACTGTGGTTATGTAAGAGAATGATCTTAGAAAATACAGAATGAGGAGTTCAGGGGTAAAGAGGCATCATGTCTGCAACTTCAGGAATGGAAATGGTAGGTAGGTGGGTGGGTAAATAGATAACATATATGTATGTATGTATATAGAGACAGTGCGTGTGTGTGTGCATATTTACATAGAAAATAAATGTTTGTACATGCTAATAAGAACATACATATATATGCATGTATATTTGCATATATGTATGGATATGTATATATATGTATGGATGTGTGTGTGTGTGTGTGTGTGTGTGTGTATGCAGTTGACCCTCCGTATCTGCAGGTTGCACATCTTTGGATTCAACCAAGTATCGAAGATATTTGGAAAAAAATAAAAATTAAAAATAACAATGTAACGATAAGAAAGATAAAAATTCTTTTTTAAATACAGCATAACAATTATTTACATAGCATGTACATTTTATTAGGTATTATAAGTAATCTAGAGATGATTTAAAGTATATGGGAGGATGTGCATAGGTTAAACACAAATACTACGCCATTTTATATCAGGGACTTGAGCATCTGTGATTTTGGTATTCAAGGGGGTCCTGGAACCAATCCCCAGTGGATACCAAGTGACAACTGTATATATAGACAGAGAGTAGGACAAAGTAAATGTGCTAACATGTTAACAAGTGTGGAGTCTAGGTGAAATGTATATGATAATTCTTTGTACTATTCTTGCAACTTTTCCTAAATTTGAACTTATTTCCAAATAAAAAGTTTTTATAAAACAGGAGGAATTTGAGGCTCACAGAGGTCAAAGCCTTGCCCAGGTGTGCAGAGCTGGCATGTGAGCTCAAGGCCACCTGGCTGCAAAGCCCACATCCAGGTAAAGTAGCCTCAAAGTTCCGGTGCCCAGATCCCCAGCCCTCCTGCTGGGGCTCCACCATCTGGCCCTGCTCTGGCAGTACCACCCGCCTGGCCACTTACGACTGACCACCACGCTGACGGGGCCAGAGCGTTCACTGCCCTGGGCATTCTGCACCTCACAGAAGTAGAAGCCGGTATCGGCCCTGGTGACTGAGCGCAGCTGGAGGGTAGGGGAGTGGGCGTCCTCCAGCAGGATGTGGTTCTTGTACCAGCTGTAGCCCAGCTTGCTGGGTGCTTCTTTGGGGGTACTGCAGGCCAGCGTCACCGTCTGGTTCTCCAGGATGGGGCCTGCTGGGCTCACCTGGACCTTAGCCACTGCAAGGGCAGCATAGGGCACAGTGGGGGATCCCAGCCGGCTTCCAGCCCCACCCCTCAAAGTCCCCAGGTTGCAGCCAATCAGCCTCAACCCCTGCACATTCTACACCACCCTCCTGCAGTGGAGCCTCCTGGAGTTGCCCTGCACTTCTTTGATATTCCTGATATTCCACCCTGCCAGGAGGCACTGTCATCTGTCTCATGAGGGGACTCCACACCAACAGCCCAGGAGGCACCTAGCCATGCCAGCCTCAGGCTCTCCCTGGTATGGCTCCCCTCAATCCCAGTGGCCTGGGCCCCTCCCTGCCTCCTCCAGGACTCACTGAAAATGTGGAGGCTGAAGGGGGGCGAGACTGAAGAACCAACACCATTCCCAGCTTCACAGGTATAGATGCCGGCATCGCTCCAGGCTGCCTGGGACAACTGTAGCACACGACTCTCAGCTTCCAGGGGCACCCCATCCTTGAGCCACTTAACAGAACTGACCGCAGGGTAGCTGCTGTTCACTTGGCAGGTGAGTGTAACCAGATCACCTGGGAGGATGTTCCGCCCTGAGGGGCTGAGGAGGACCTCCACGCCCCTGGGGGCATCTGCAAGGCACGGTGGGGTGTCAGGTCAGGTGCATGTGGCGGGCAGGGGTGGCACACTTCTGCTCGCCTCCCTCTCAAAGCTCTGCCCTAAGGAAGCCCACCCTGATAAAAACTCAGTTGCGTTTCTCCCCCTGTCCAGGACAGGCTCTGTCCTCCCCACCCCCGGCACATGGCTGACCCCTTCCTTCTCCATGAGAGCCAGATGGTGTGATGCTTGGCCCAGTGGCCAGCCTCCACTGCCTTCTGTGGCTTTCTGCTTCATGGCGCTGTCTGTGTGGGGATGAGTTCACAGACAGGGTCATGGGCACCACTCCACTTGCTTTAGTGGCCTGTGGTAGCAGTTGGTAAGGAAACAACCACATAATGGACAGGCCAAAGGCTGCATCACATTAGCTCTGAAAATAGTTAACCAGTTTGTAAGGAAGGGGCCAAGAACATGAAGAAACTGCATTTCTTTAAATCTTGTTCCAAAGCTTCCCTCTATATAAATAACGCTTATAAAGCAAGGATCTTAACCCTTGACTTGGTGTTGTCAGCACCACGCTCTCCCAAGTGAGCTAACCATCCCTATATGGGATCCGAACCCGTCGCCTTGGTGTTATCAGCACCACACTCTCCCGAGTGAGCCACGGGCCGGCCCAAATAAAGCAGATACTTTCAAGTGCTTAATATATTGCAAGCACTCTCCTAACTACCTGACATGTATCATCTTCTTTAATTTTCATCACTGTGTTGTGAGATAGAAATTATTTAGTGTTATCCTCACTATACAGATGAGAAAACAGAGGCTCTGAGAGGCAAGTTAACTTTTCCGAAGTTTGTTCATCTGTTGGAAGGTGGAGCCAGCAGCCTCAGGCCTGTGAACAGCACTTTGTTCTAGAACAGGCCACCCTGTTTTACTGAGATGAGAAGATGCATAACCAATGGACTTCCTCCCCCTGACTCGTAGCCATGCCTGGGAGATACCTGACCACATGCCGGGTAAACCCCACCCCAGCATCCTCCAGAGCCAGGCTAAGTCCCAGGGCACTTGCTGCCAACTGCAAAGCCACTTGGGAGCTACTGTTCCCTGACACTTTGTGCCCTTTCCCTACCCAGCTTGACCTTGAGGACATGCCCCTTTGAAGCCAGCAGGAGGTACAAGGGAACCATTAAACACGGCTCTGAGGGCTTAGCAATCTCTCTCCACCTGCCCTACCCTGGAGGCCCAAATGCAGCCCACTGGGGAGCCACAGATGGATGCTCAGGAAGGAAGGTGTGGCCCCGGCACACTCACAGTGCACTTGGAGGTGAATCTCGCCCTGAACACTTTGGTCGGCCACCAAGAGCTGGCAGCGCAGGGTCCGGCCATGGTCCTGCCAGGACAGGGCTGTGTGGAGGGTCTCCAGGTGGGTGATGCCAGTGGGCTCAAGCTTCTGGTGGCTGGAGGTGACATAGCGAGCTGGGTCCTGGCCTAGCCACTGAAGCCTGACCTCCTCCCGCAGGCAGGCGTAGGGTGTGGAGCAGTTGAAGTCCACCTCCATGCCCTCGCGCAGCTCTGCCGGGGAGGCAATGGTGGGTGTTCTGGGCCACTCTGAGGACAAAGACAAGGGCTCTCAGGACCTCCCTTTGCCACACCTGAAACTCCCTGCCCTGAAAATCCCAGCTGAGGGGAGAAAGCCCTGGGCAGGGGGCTTCAAGGAGAAGGAGAGGCTGCTTTTTACCCCCAGTCCCTGTTGGGTGAACGCAAGAGGGAACCAGGGTAGGAGATAGGCGGGTGGCTGGAACTGACACCAAGATTGGGCTGGGCTTAGGTTTAGGACAAGGGATGGGGCTGTGAGCCAGGGAGGCCAGGAGCAGCCTGGGAGTCCCTTCTGGGCAGTAGTCAGGCCACTCCACTCCTCACCTGTCACAGTGACCAAGGTGCCTCTGATATCTGACCAGCGGTTGACCTCACTGATCTCGAAGCGGAAGTTATAGGAGCCCGAGTCCTCAGGCTGCAGGTCCTTCAGCAGCAGGTTACACACCTTGTGCTCCACCTGCCCTATCAGCTGGGCGCGGCCCCGGAAGCGCGCCTCCACCAGGCGGGGGTCTGCTGAGTGGCTCACCACCTGCCGCTTGCCCGCGTAGTCATAGTACCAGATGGCGGTGATGCCACCGGGCACCTGCACGTCGGCAGGGAAGGTGAAGATGCAGGGGATGAGCACGCAAGACCCCTTCACTCCTTGCACGCCCTGGGGGCTGGAGACACCCCAGGAGGTCTGGCCTGGAGGAAGGATGGGAAGAGGCAGTCCCAGGGTCACCAGAGAGCCCTACCCCAGAGAAGCTGCCCCAGATAGGCCCAAAATCCTGCCCTGCATCCAGCAACGCACCCCTAGATCAGCCCCTCTGGGTGCCCCAGGGATGGTCTGTTGCCTGGGGCCTGCTCAGAGGCTTGGCAGGGTGGCTTCAAGGAGGATCTTGTCCTCCTGTCCAACTCCCTGCTACTGCCTCCCTGTGCCCTCCTTCAACCTCCGCACCAAACCTGTGACCCAGGCATAGTCCAGTCTGCTGAGGGCTAGATTATGGAATCCAGGCCCCATGAGACAGGAACTAGGCCAGTGGAACTTACCTGATGGGAAGAAGGAGGCCAGGAGAAGGTGCAGCAGGAAGCCCATAGCAGGTTCTCGTGCTGGTTCTGGTGCCTGAGAGGGTGGTACACACTGGGCTGTCTGGACACATAGGGGCCTCCCAGGGACACCTCACGGCACTTCAGCCCCAGAGCCTGCTGGGAGTCCAGCCCTGTGTCCCCACCTCCTATACTGACCAACACAGTGAAAAGGCAGGTCTCCTAAGGACCTCTGGGCAGCCACCAGGAGGGAGCCAGGAGCCAGTGCTCCCAGCTCGGACTGCGCCCAGGAATGCCCTCACTTCATGGCCTGCCCCAGAAAGCCTTCAGTGTGCCCATGGCCCCACCCCAAGTTCTGCTTTCCCAGCCCCTCAATGACACCACCCCAGGGCAGATGAACCACTGTTTTTCCCTCCTCCCTCCACTTGCCTGCCCCCTCCCCACCATCCAAGCCAACAGGAACTGGAGCCCAAAGAGGCCTAGTGACTTACTCCAAGGCACCCAGCAAGAATGGTGGTTTATTGCTTGCGACTTGTCTCCCTACCACCAGCCTTACCAGCTATAGGCCATAATGGGGCTTGACTGAATTTACCCACATGCTGCCTTTAAGAGTCACCCCTCTGCTCAAAAACCTTCTGTGGCTCCCCATTACTCATGAGATGTGAAAGATCCTCATTTCCTGCTCCCTGCTCTCCACAGACCCACCCTGGGGCCAGTCCTGTCTGCCCATGTGCTCCCTAGCTCCCAGCACTGTCCTCACCACAAATGATCTTTGTCTACTGAAACTTCATTCAGCCTTCAAGGTACAGCAGGCATATGGCTTCCAGCTGAAACCTCTGCTTTGGGATCCCTGAAGCCACCCCCATAGCTTGCTTTGTCTTTGGCAATTTGTGATCACCCATTTCTCAGGACCTGGGACTGACAGCATATGTCCTGCAGCTGTGCAGAGCCCCCAGGCACTTAGCAGTCCCCTTGGTGGGTGAGTGAGGGGGTGTGGTCTTTGAGGGTTCAGAGTTGGGACAGGCAGGTAGCAGGGCAAGGTAAGGTGTGACAGGTGGCATGAGGGCCCTGTGCAACACAGCCTACAGACACGAGCTAAATGTCTCCTGTACACCATGAACAAGAAGGCTGGCCCTCTGTCATGCTTCTGGGGGCAGGGGGTGACCTAAGGGGGCCACAGATATGAGTCCAAAGGGAAGAAATGCCAGAAACACATATAACTAAAACTATAAAACTCTTAGAAGAAAACATATGTGAAAATCTTCATGACCTCAGATCAGGCAGTGCTATGATATCAAAAGCACAGACAAAGAAAAAATAGATAAATTGGACTTCATCAAAATTAAGAACATTTGTGCATCAAAGAACACCATCCAGAGAGTGAAAAATAAGACAACCCACAGAATGGGTGAAAATATTTGCAAATCATATATCTGATAAGGGATTAATATCCAGAATATATAAAGAATTAGTACAATTCAACAACAAAACACAAACAACTCGACTCAAAAAACAGGTAAAGGACTTGAACAGACACCTCACCGAGGAAGGTACACATATGCTTGACATCTTAGGCATTAGGGACATGCAAATCGAAATATAATGAGCGGCCACTTCACACCCATTATAATGGTTATTAAGAGACAAAGAAACAAAAAGGAAAACAACACGTTTTTTGGTGAGGATGTGGAGAAACTGAACTCCTGCGCATTGCTGGTGGCCATGTAAAACCATGCAGTGTGTGAAAGATGCTTTGGCGATTCCTCAAAAAGTCAACGTAGAATTACCATAAGATCTAGCAACCCCACTCCTAGGTAGACACCCCAAAGTGTTGAAAACAGGGACTCAGTTAGATACTAGTACACTCTTGTTCATAGCAGTGTTATTCACAATAGCCAAAAGATGGAAGCAGCCCAAATGTCCATCAACGATGAATGGATAAACGAAATGCGGTGTATGCATGTAGCGGACTGTTCACCAGCCATGAGAAGGAATGAAATTCTCATGAGAAGGAATGAAATTCTAGCACATCTGAGCACAGGGAACCTTGAAAACATGCTGAGTGAAATCAGCCAAACACAGAAAGGCAAATAGGGTACGATTCCGCTTACAAAAAATATCTAGAAAAAAAAAAAGCCACCATTACGAATCCATATATTAATTTAGGACAGTTAATTTTTTTCTTATATGGTGAACCTTAGCTCTGGGGAACCCCCCCCCCAAAAAAATATCTAGACTAGGCAAATTCATAGAGACATAGAGGTAACAAGAGATGTGTGGAAGTGGGTATGTGGAGTTAGTGTTTAATGGGTTCAAAGTCTCTGTTTCAGATGATGAAAATGATGGCTGCTCAATATTGTGAATGTATGAATGCTACTGAATTGTACACTTAAAGACAGTAATTTTACAGTTAAGACAGTAAATTTTATATGTATATTTTGTCACATACGCTCACATCTTGCCAACTTTGCAATCCTCCCTGGTCCTAATGCTGACTTGGCAGTGTGAGGGGAAGGCCTGGGGAGGCTGGAAGTGGGGACAGGAAACTCATGACATCTCCCAGCCCCCAGCCCATCTGCCTTGTGAGTTGGGCACAGCTGATTCAATGGCTACCAGGGGGCACACCTGGCAAGGGGCTGAGATCCAGGGCCTGGGTCGGGCCTGAGTTGCCTGTCAGGATGACAAAGCAGTATTGTGTCAAGAGCAGAAGGCAGGAGGGACATCCTAGCAGGAGCACAGCCAAAGACATGGTCAGGAACAATGTTCCTCAGGGGACCTAGCCACTCTCTGGGTTGCTCCAGCAGACAGGTCTGGTCATATGTGGAGGCCCGGTGGCTCACCCACAGTTCTTTGGGCAGTTCTAGGCCAGCTCCTCTTCCAGGACAGTGTACCCAGAGCCTTCAGACCAGAGCCCCTGGTTATTGTCTGTGCTTTTGATATCATGTTTGGAGACTGGCCCAAGCTGGGCCCCTGAGCCTGGATGCTGTGCTTTACCTCGCCTTGAGGAAAAGCAGCCTGCTGGGCACATCTGGGGTCAGGTGTGGCTGTGGGGCCCAGAAAACATGTTTATGTTGTCCCCAGCTCCCCTGCTTCTCCCATTTTGGGCCTTAAAAGGGCAATGCTGAACATACAGGAAGAATGGTGGGAGTTTGGACGTACTGACCCCAGAACAGAGCAGGAATTCTTCGAGTGTGTGAGAAGACCCTTTCTAGAACTACCCCAGATCACATCATGGAGAGGTCATCTATGCTTAGCCCAGTCCTAACACCAAAGGGGTCAGTCCCACCAGACTCCAGCTTATTGGCTCAGCCTGTTTCATTTCACCGTAAAGACCAGCCTCAGTCCAGAGAACTGTCCTGGAAAAAGAACGAGCAGGGACAACTCCAGAAGGGAAGACCCTTGTCCCTGTTTGAAAGCTTGGTGCAGAGGGGAAAGTGCCCCCACCCAGACGGGTGCTGGGTAGCCTAGTGAGCAGCCAGTGCCCCCTGTGGCAGAGGAAAGATTCCAGCTCCTGCAAAATGTGTGGTGTACCAGAACAGGGAGCTCTGCAGCCCTGAAACAGCCCCTGGCTTGGGCACTGACTCTTTTGGACAGCATTGTCTGCCCAATGCAAAGTGCCTGAGGTCCATCCTTGTGTCTCCAAGTCTTGGGTACTCTGAAGACAGGATTTAAAATCCCCATGCCTAGAACTGGTATGTTGTGTGTTGGGGTGGCCTGGTACACAGTGGGCACCCACGTTTGCTGCCTGTTTGACATCAAGTATCCCAGGACATCTGGAGAGTGTGAGGGGAGGGCTGGGCTGGGGCCCTAAGTCCCTGACTTCCAATCCCAGAGGCCATGTCCGGCTGGGGAAGAAAGGGCAGCAGTAGTTTCACTGTGAGCAGCTGTACCCAGGTGCAGGATTCAGTTTCTGTTTCCTCACACTGGGGCTTCTCCCCAACTTCCCTATCGGACTGGAGAGGGAGGGACGTGGGGTGATATGGCCAGCCGGAGGGCTCTGGCCCACAGCTGGGAAGTCAGGGTACAAATGGGCAATTCCAGCAGTAGATTATCTTCAAAATAGCCCCAAAAAAGCCCCAAACACAGACCAAACAATTAATTCTGAAAGCCATAGAATCCATTAATAATGTCTATTGGCTTTGACATGGACAGCAGAAATTTCATATTTCAGTCCTTAAACTGGCTCTCAGTGCTCCTGGAGCGCCCATTCCCCGCACTGTGCTGGGCATGCTGGGGTCCCTGGTGCAGCCGGATGTGGGGGTGATGAGTGAATGGAGTGGGACTGGGGTTAGAGTGAGTGGGAGATTAAGGGTAGCTGGTCTTGGGCTGGGGTCAGGGTAATGGTTAGGTTGGAACTTGGAATGGATTTAAGGCCAGGATTGGGGTTGACATTGAGGTGACAGTGACAGGTCGAGGTGAGGGAGGAGGTTGGAGTTGGGTGCAGGTGATGATTAGTGTGAGGTCGAGGCTGGGGGGGATGAGGGTGGTAGAGTCGGGGTCAGGTTGAAGCTGAGGCTAGAATTGTGGATCGGTTGAACTGGATGAAGACGGTGATTAGTAAGTAGCTGGGCGTGGGATGCAAGTGAGGTGGGGGGACTCGGGTGCGGGTTTGGGAGAATTTGGGGTGGTGGAGGGGTTTGGGTTATGAACACAGCTTTGATTAGTGTCTTGGGCTTGGGTTGTTTGGTTTGGTGTCCAGCATTCGTACCCAGATGCCTCCCAGCAAGTCTCAGCCCAGCCCTGCTCCCAGCGCTTGGTTCACCCTCCAGTCCCAGGGGTGCTGAGTACCTGCTCCATGGGAAGAAGTGCGGAGAGAACAGGAAGGAAGGCCGGAGCTCTCGGTACAGCTGGCTCCCCAGAGCTCTGCTGCCCCAACAGAGGAAGGTCCAGTCTCCAGTGGCTGCTTCCTCTTTTCCAAAGCCTGGAGCCTGGGCAGGGAGGCAGCTGTAGGCCTTGTGCAATACCAAGACAGGAAAGACCTAGGCAGGGGAGGCCCCCAGCAAGGCCTGGGACTCAGGGACTTGAGCAAGCAGAAGTGGGATCTGGGGCCACACAGGAATCTCTGCTCAGGCAAAGTGAGAAATGGAGAGAGCAGGGTTTCCCATTCCTCAGCCATGTCAACACCCCTCTCTTTTGGGGCCCTTAACCTTTCGAGGGATCCTGAGAGAGGCAGGAGGGAGCTTCCTGCATGCTGTTCCTCCCTGACAACTGGGAAGGAAGTGAGCCCAGCCCAGGGTACCCAGATCAAAACATTTATTCTCCAAGCCTTTGGGAGCTTCCCTGGGCCTCACTGCCACCTGGATACTGTAAGGACCTCCCAAGAAGCAGGTCCTAGTTGTGGGGAACACAGGGGCCCCAACATCCAGGACATCTCCTGCCTCGCTGTCCTCCACCCTCAGCCCCACCCTGAGGCAGAAAAGACCCCACCACAGCTGAGTTGCTGTTACAATACTAGAGCCCATCTTACTGAGGGCGTACTACGTGCCAGGTGCTTAACATATACGGCAGATGTTAATTGCTCCAAACAATCCCCGATATAAGTGACAACACATTTTTTATTTTTGCAACTCAAATTTAATTCAACTCAGCTCCTGCCCACTTTTATTGGGGGAGGAGACCAGACATGGCAGAACAGTCCCCCTGTGCCCTGGGGGCAAATCCGCATGTGAAGATCTAAAAGGGGGTAAAACCCTAAATCAGGGTGGATCTAGGATCCCAGGCCACTGTGGCCAAAGCAGATGTTTGGTGAAATTCTACCCTGAAACTCCCAGGTCCCAGAGGATTAGGTTTCTATCACTCTGGTCCTCTTTGTAGTCCCAGCATCCACTCCTAAGCTTGGGTCATTTCCTCTTTTGACCAAATCATCCCATTGCTTCCCCCCTCAGTGGCTGATCCAGAGCTCCAGGCTTATGGAATTGTGACATATGGGTACCAATCCTTTAGTCCACTATAGACTGTATACATCTACCCCCGTGGTATACAGTCTATAGTGGACTGAAGGATTGGTACCACCCCTTGATTTTGGTCTGAGCCATGTGACTTTGGCCAATGGATGTGACCATGACATCAGCAAAGTCTTGAAATGTACTTATGTGCTTGGCCCTCCCTCTTGCATTTCTGCCATTGCCATGCAGAGAGCATACTCCAGCTAACCCACTGGTCCAAACAGGATGAAAGACATGTGGAGCAGACCTGAACCAAACTCATGGCCTGGGACAAAGCCCAACAGAGCCCAGCCTAAGTCAGCCAGACCTGAGCCACTCTGGGAATGTATGAGTTTATTGTTGGATGCCATTGAGAATTTATGGTTCCTTGTTAGCTACATTAGCAAACTGAACAGCACACATAGAATTTGCTTACCTTTCTTTAGGGTAAGGAGAACAAAGACTTGTCTACCTTGCCTCATCAGGGAACATTATTTTCCGTCATTTCTTTGAGTCTACAGCAGCCTAGATAAATAAATAAAAATGACTAGGTTATTTCTCTGTAGGTCACACCACTACACACGCGTTTAACCTTCAAAAGCACTCTGTGAGGTGGGTCCTATTATTCTCATTCCAGAAACGAGAACCAAAGCATGGGGAAGTTACAGAATTTGCCCAAGGCAAACATTTTTGGCTGCAAAAAAATAAATAAGTTTGGCTGTAAGTACAGAAAACACCAAATAACAATGATTTAAATAAAATAGAAGTGTATCTCCCTCTTCCTCAAATAAGTGTTGGCACCCAAGGCTGATGTGACAATTCCATGATCATCACAAAACTAGGCCCCTTCTTATTTTTTCACTTAGCCCTTCACTGGGTTCTTCAACTCATGGCCCAAGATGGCTGCATGAGCTCCAGCCCTTATATCTGCATTCCAGAAAACAGGATGGAGGAAGGGACAAAGCAGGTCATGCCCCCTGCTTTAAGATAATTTCTTAAATTGCACACTTCATTTCTGCTTTTATCTCACTAGGCCAGAAGTTAGCCACATGGTCTTATGTCTTTATTCTGAAATATGATGTGCCCAGGTAAATACCAGGAGCTTATTACTAAGGAGTGGAAGTCGATGAAGCCCTACACTTGTATGGAACAACCAGGACCCTAATTCAGTCATTTATTCCTTGGACCTTGCCCATCTTCTTGCCAGCATCTCTGCAGAGCCTCCTATCTCCCCCAGAGGGTGCCAGAGCCCTCTCTTCCTCAGCCTTCAGACCCAGCTGTTGCATCTGAGGTGTGGACAGCTCAGTCCATAGTGGCCCAAGAGAGATCTTCGGGAACCATGCTATTATCAGCTTGGGGGCAGATGAGAGTGGTGTTGCTCAGTGGTTAAGAGCTTAGGCCCTGCAAAGAGCTGGGTTCAAATTCAGACATATTATTCATCTGCTGTGTGATCATGGGGGAGTCACTCAACTACTCTCAACCTAGAGTCCTCTGGAAAGCTTATGTGAAGAGCTTCCCAGGGCCTAGAGTGTCAGAAGAGCTCTGTGATGTTGGCTCTGCTGTCGCTCCTGTTAGTGAGAATAGACGAAGGCCCTGCTCCCTGTCCCTCCCCCGCCCAAGATGACCTCCACTCCCATAGTCACACCCTGGACCCTCTTTCAGTCACTTCCCACAGCCTGTCATCTGTCCTTCTGGCTCTCCCGGCCTGTTCATGCATCTATACTCATCTGAGTGTTCAAGAGCTCTGGGGTTCTCAGGGAGACTGAAGCAGCATCCTCCTCCCTGACACAGCCACGAGGTCTAGGTGGGAAGACCCACTGAGGGACTGGCTCTGAGGCCAGAGACTCGCAGAGAAGGTCAACATGCCCAAGGAGACTTCACAAAAAAAGAAAAAAGGCCCAAGTTACAGGTGCTCCCTTTTTCCTTCCTGTGCAGGTCTGAGCATCCAGTGTGACACCTGCAGTCCCTAAGGGGTACCATCTGTGTGGAGCTGGATGGAGTTAGGAACATTTAAGCCGTCACATCAACTACCAGTTCAAGATAGTAGACTGAGAACACGTTTCTACCACCCCTGACCCATCCAATACCACGAAAAGCACATTAAGGAAAGGGAAATGAAAATAAATCTGTAGAAGGGCTGAGAACAGGATGGCTGGAGGGTGGGCAGCGTCAACTGCACAGGGATTTTTATGTACTTCTAGAAGATAGAAAGAGGGTGGCTTGCAAGGAGGGACAAATGGGGGCAAAGGAAACCAGAACCAAGGCACAACTGAGAGGAAGCTGCTCCTGAAGCCGGAGCAGGAGTGGACTCTCTCTGGGGAGTCAACACACCCCAAAGAAACGGCGGAGGCATCTGTACCTCTCCAGCCCCCACAGGGAGCACTCCGGGGCAGAGGAAACACCCTACACGAATGCCAGTATCGATCAACCCTGCCCTTCATTCACAAAGATGAATTGGTCACCAGGTATTACTAGACAGTTGAGGAAAACCAATGAAAAGAGAAGGATCAAGAAACAAACAGCAAATAGCTATTGAGCTTACTGTGGGCCTGGAAGTGTGCTAAGAATTTTACACTTATTAACTCAACAACCCTCTGAGCAAGTTGCTATCGTTATCTCCAGTAATGAGAAACTGAGTCACAGAGAGGTAAAGTAACTTGACCAAGGTTTACACATACTAAGGAGCAGAGAGATGGAATTTGAACCCAGGCAGCCTGTTTCCTGAGCTGGGCTCTGAACTAGTCAGCTATACTGCCTCTTAAATAAACTAAACAGAAGGTGAGTAAACTGATCCCAGAGGAAACAGATAATTCAAGGAATAGAAGAAAACTTATAAAAAAGAAAGATCCTAATGCTATTACATTTGTAAAACAAAAAGAGGCAGCTATGAAAAGAAGGCAAGAAATAACTCTTGGTAATTTAAAATAGAATGGCAGAAAGAAATAAAAAGCAATCCAATATGAAAGAGTGTGAACATCTGTGGTTTTGGTTTCCAAAATTAATTCACTCTTCTCTAGGTTAAAAAAATACCCTGAATTTCCCTCCTGTATTCTCAAGCCCGGTGGATTGGTGGGATCAACCCCCCCCCATTTACAACGCAAGAGGGGCATGTTGCTGCTGATAGTCCACTGTGAGGAACCAGAGCTGAAGACAGCATTGAGGGCAGAGGAAAGATACAGAGTGACCCTAGGTCCTCGATGACGTCATTGGTACCTGGATCAAGCCTTACCTGAAGCTAAAGGGGTGAGTGCTTCTCTCTCTCAATGTCCACCGCTCAATTCCTAGAGAAGGATTCCAATTATCCTTGCTTCAGTTGTGTGTCCAGCCCCCGGATGAGCCACCATCAAGGTAAACTGCCAGGCCTTGGTTGCAAGCCTGTTCTTAAGGACAATCGGGGGAAAAAAACACAAATTATGTAATTGGACTGGGAGAGCAGTAGTTCACCAAAAGAAGGGAGTTGGGGAGGAAGGCTGTATAAACACAACAGCTACTTCATCTCAGTGCACCTACAAAGGACCCAGGCATGGGGGGATGTGCACGGCAAGTGGACTTTCTGGTGACATAACATCTGTTTCTTCTCTCAGAAAGAAAATAAGAAAGGCAATTAGAAAAGCAGAAACAACAAAACCTGTTCCAGAGACCAAACACGAAGCAAACAGATGCAAGGCATGATTTTGAGCAATTACTGGAGTATAAGAAAAGAGAATCTGTTTGACCTTGACATTTGTTTCAAACAGCAAATAATCTCCTTCAAGCAGCACAGGGTGGAAGAAATGGTGTCGCATTTCCTTCTCAAAGCAGCGATCTCGATCTCGTTTCTTGGTTCTGCAGTAAGTAATGTTTACACAATCATTACAGTGCCTGGTTTTCAATTTCAGAATCAATATGAAGATAAAGCAGGTAAGATTTAATTATAATTACGGGACAGAATGTAAATGTTATAAACTTTGGCCATGGAAATGTAAAGAGAAAACCAACAGAAATTAGAAAGACGTAGGGAAGAGAGGTGGCAGGTGGCATGGGGGCCTCATTTTTCTTACAAAACGGTTGGGCTCAAGAAATTCTGTCTGGAGTTGATGGATGAGTATCTAAATTTTAAATGTAGATTGTTTAGAAATATGAGTAGCACCAACATAGGCCTGCAATAATAATACAGCAAACGCAACTGAGAAAGTGGGTCTGGGTGAGATGAAACAGAGTGTGATTTAAATTCCTTGCTTTATTGATGAGGTATTAGTAGACGCTTGCTTGAGTTCTCAATTGAGAAACAGAGGTGAAGCGTGGTATTTAGAACTATGATGTTAAAACTCCAGCATATCTGAAAATAGAAAACATCTAAGGAGTGGAACTGGGGGTAGGAATTTTGCTTCCCATTTTATACTATTCGGTCATGGTTGAATTTTTTTCCCCTGCATGTGCTACGTCATATCAACAGTTCCTGACCCATCCCCCAGGTTCTGCTCCCGTGTTTACATGGAGGTTGACTCTCTTCACCCACTCCTGCCTCCTTCTAGTTTGTCTTCCTAACCACAGAAGGAAGACAATTTACAGAAAATGTACATTTTCCAGACACCCTTCCAGCTGCCTTAATGCCACCACCCCATCCAACTATAATTAATTTCTCATTTTACCAAACTGGTTAAAGAATAGTCTCTCTCAAAAATTTGTAACTGGGACTAAGAGATACTAGTTGGCATCTTCTGGTAGCTGGAATGAAGGGCAAATAAATTCAAGAGATGTGGAAAAATCACATATATGGAGAGGAAAAAAAAAATAAATAACACAATCTGTTAAGAGAATGAAAAGATGAGCCACAGACTGGAAAAATATTTGCAAAACACATATCTGATAAAGGGCTGTTATCCAAAATATACAAAGAGCTCTTAAAACTCAACAATGAGATATCAGATAATTCCATTATATGCATTTATCAAAGCCCATAGAAAGTACAACACAAAGAGTGAATCTTAATGTAGACTATGGACTTTGGTTAATAATGTGTCAGTATTAGTTTCTTAATTATAACAAATATGACACACTAATCCAAGTCGTTAATAATAGAGGAGTCTGAGTGTGAGGGAGGGGATATGTGGGAAATCTCTATACTATCTGCTCAATAATTTTGTAAATGTAAAACTGTTTTTAAGGGCTGGCCCGGTGGCGCACTGTGCTAGTGCGCCGCTTGGGAAGCGCGGCGGCGCTCCCGCCGAGGGTTCGGATCCCACATACAGACCGGTTCCCACTCGCTGGCTGAGCGAGGTGCGGGGGCAACACCGAGGGTTGCGATCCGTTGCCGGACACGGAAAAAGCCAAAAAAAAAAAAAAAAACTGTTTTTAAAAATAAAGTCTATTAATTTAAAAAAGAAAAAAAGGTAATCTGCAGCAAGAGACAGCTCCCTGGCTGCTGGAGGATTTCCCGTTCCTTATTCCAAACCCTCATGCAGACCAGAGGCACCCCTTACCCCTAGATTCTGTAACATACAAACCTGTGTCCTGAATATCAGCTTTTTAATTCAAGCTGCTCTGATGGCTTTTTTGTGACCTGTGGAACACTGCCTAAAGCCATCATCCAAGTGGACTGGAGTCAGAGTGATATTAATGCAAAAGAGGTCCAGTCTGGCAACGAAAAGGTAACTCCAACAAATTTCAAGTTTGGTGTGTTTTCTTGACTACCATGAAAGGGATACTCACATTACAGCAATACGTTAGAAACCCCCTTCTTTCCTCTCCCAAACACTTTACCACACACAATAGCTGCTCTTACAACTTTCTCTTTAAAAACTCCTCAAGGGCCGGCCCGGTGGCGCACTGGATAGTGCGCCGCTTGGGAAGCGCGGCGGAGCCCGAGGGTTCGGATCCCACATACAGACCGGTTCCCGCTCACTGGCTGAGCGAGGCACGGGAGCAACACCGAGGGTTGCGATCCCGTTGCCGGTCCCGGTCCGGTACAGGGGCAACACTGAGGGTTGCAATCCGTTGCCAGACACGGAAAAAGACAAAAAAGAAAAAAAAAAAACTCCTCAAAAAAAACCTCCCTCGACCTAGTCCGTGCACCTCCTGTGCTCCCCTCAGCACCCTTCCATCCTGATTTTGCAACATAAAAGCCAAGAAGTGTTCTGGGGAGGCAGAAGCCCCCTCACACGATGTCAGAAAGGGGTGGATAGAACTGGGTGAGCAAAGCTGGAATCCTTTTTCGTGGGCAAGGGGGTGGTGGGCAGAGGGGAGGTGGACCTCGTGAGCAGGGCAGCCCTCTTCTCTTCTCTATCACACCACACACTCCGCCTGGTGAGCTCATCCATCCTCATGTCTTCAATTTCCGTCTCCATGAGGATGCCTGCCAAATTTCTACCCGCAACCCAAAACTGCGCTCTGAGCTCCAGATCCCTATACCAACTGCCTAGTCAACATTTCCCTTTAGGGCCGAACCAGCTAGGATTACATTCTGCTGTGAAAATACAGTACCCAAACAAAAGAGTTTCTTTCTCTTCCACTGAAAAGTCTGGAAGGACGCAGCCCTGGGCTGGCATGGGGACTTTGCCAAGCGCACAGTTGCAGGTCACTGCTCTGCTGTCACTAGGCTGTGTACCTCAACCTTATGGTCCACAGTGGTGGTTGGTTAAAGCTCCAGCCATCCCATTGACATTCCAGGCAGCAGGAGGAGGAATAACGGCCCCCACGTGCTGTTTCAAGCAAGGTTCCTAAATGACAACACTTCTCATTAGCCAGACTTAGGTTTGGCCGCACCTAGCAACAGGGAAGCTGGGAGATTTACTCTTTATGCTGGATGGCCAAATGCACCAAAGAAAAAAAAAGGAAAAATTCTGTTATTAAGGAAAAGAATAAATATTGGGTTGGGGGGCAACCAGCATTGTCTACACAGCAACCCCATAATCTTCTCACACTTAACATGGCTGAAATGGACATACCATCTCCCCCCGACATTTCCTTTTCCCTAGTCTTGCTCCTTTTCTGCACCCCCCATACCCTAGCAGAGGGGAAATTCTGTGGGGTGGGGGCTGGCAAGGGGAGGTCTCACCAAAGCTAAGGTGAAGGGATGAGCAGAGAGAATTAGGTGACAAGCCAAATCTCCAGGGATCTGGAATAGGTACTGAAGACTCCAAGCAAAAGTCACCTAAGTGGAGCAAGTGGGGTTGGGGTTTCCTGTGTAAAGGGCCAGGATGCCTGAAGGGTAGGTCTGCACTTGAAAGCATCAGGGACAAAGACACGCAGCCCTTCGTCTGGCTGGCTGCCAAGTGTCAAGATTCCATTCTGCCTCCTGCTCCCTCCGCCCTCCGTGCCTTTGTGTGCACCGTCTCCTCCACCTGGAATGCCCTTCCTGCTTCTCCACCTGGTTAACTCTCAGCTCTCAGGCATCCTTCAGGCTCAGATCAGGAGTCACCTCCTCCAGGAAGGCTTCTCCAGGTCCTGCTGGGAACGCCTGATATCACATTGAGAGAAGGGTCTGCTGGTGGGGGATGTCAGTACAGAGCTCTGGGAGGTGGGCCCAATTCCCTTGCCAACTTTGGTGTCATTTGGGGCAGGGTACTGGGGAAGCTCAGCAGGAAGGTGAGACCCCAAGGATTTCTTTTTATGAAGGAGGGGGCACTGGCTGCCAACAGAGCAGTGACAGCAGGGAGCCACCAAGGCTGAACCTGGAACCCCTGGCCACCAGGCTCCTGCAGGCAGCTGGGAAGGGCAGGGCCTCTCACACTTGGGTTTCCAGTGAGGAAAATGATGCAGCCTGAGGCTGCAGGCCACAGAGAGGAAGTTCAGCTGGGCGGGGGCAGGCAGAGTAATTCCTGGAAGGAAGCTCACACCTCAGGAATCTGAGAGAGGAACACTCTGGAGGTCTCTGTCCCAGGGGCCGCCCACTCCCATCTCTTGGAATGGGCAGGCAGGGCTGGGCAACCAGCTGGGGGCACCACCGGGTGCTCATGTCCCATGCTCCTGTCACCAGCCTCCTGCAGCTGTGGCACAGGTGAGAGCCCAGGCTCAGAGGCCGCCGGCGGGGTCTGAATGGGGCAGTGCCCTGTTCTCTCTGAGCCCAGCTTTCTCATCTGTGGAATGAGGGGGAAGAGTCCTTCCCCACAAGGCTGTGGCAAGGCACCCAGCAAAGCATCAGCCCACCAGGAGTTTTGGTCAGCAGGGTCCACTGATGAAAAAAGCCTTGCCCACCCACCCTTCTCTCCTGAAGCCATGGGGGCACCTGCTGTGTGTGTGTGTGCGTGTGTGTGTGTGTGTGTGCGTGTGTGTGTGTCTGCCCCAAGCTCTGGGCAGAGCAAGTAGCCAGGCTTGGGCAGGAGGCAGGGGGAGACTGAAGTTCTCTCTGTGGCCCTTCAGCGCTACAGAGCTAATAGACTTAGGTGTGACATGTCCTAAAACTGCCTGCTCCTCTACCATGTTGGGCCAGGCAGTGGGCACCGGGAAAGAGGAGCCCTTCGCCTGCCTCCCAACCCCAAAGAGTCTTCTTGAAAGCCCTACCTTGTGGTACTGGGGGCAGGTCCGGGCTGGCGGAAGGAAGGTTTGGGAGCATAGAAGGTAGGTTATGACTGCCGTGGGGGAGAAGGAGATGGGGTTGGAGGTTAGGGCTGGGAAGGGGAGTTTGAGAGGTCAGCCAGGGGCGTCCATGCCTTGGATCACTTGAATCTTCTCCTGTAGGTCATGGGGAGCCATGGAGCATACAGGAACAGTAAAGACATGGGACCAGATTTGCACCATTGAAAATCTCCTCTAGGTGCGTGATAGAGATGGATTGGAGGGCCAGGGCTGGGAGCGAGGGCATCCCATGGGAGGGGAAGAGCCTGGGCAAAGGCCCAGAGAAGGGAGGTCTGGCCTGAAGAGAGGCTGCTCCTGAGGGGGACACTCAGAGGCCCATCATTCCCGGTGCCCCCCCTCCCTGGGAGAAGCAGGAAGCTGGTGAGGTCAGTGGGTGGGCCTATAGTGGCGCTAGAGAGGAGCAGGAGGGAGATACAAGGGCACAGAGAGGGGACGGGCAGGGACTCTGTGGGACCCTGGCCATGCCAGCCTGGACCCAAACCTGCGGATGGCAATTGCATCAAACTTCCCTAAACAGATGAGGATTCACTGGGAGGATGCACTGTCCTTCTCTTGTGTCAGACTGGAATCTGCTCAAGGGTGGGGCCTGTGATCCCTGCATCAGACTGAAGGGGCCTGCAGGGAGGGAAGCAGGGAGCTGTCAAGCAGGAGGACACCCAGGGCTGGGGACCCCCCACCCACAAGTCTTCATTTCTGCTCAGAGCCTGCTGCTGTGGCCCTCAGAGATGAGCTAGTCTTCGGAGCTAGGGGGAGGACACAGGAAAACTGGGGGCGGAAGGGAAAAGAACGAGAAGAGGCAGGCTTGTGTGCAAGAGGCCAGGCTCTTCTCCCCGACGTGCAGGCTCACTCGCTCACACTCAGTCCTCGCTGGCCGTGCTCAGCCTTGAATGAGATGAAGGATTCCTGCCACACACTCACAAACAGGCAAATGCAGACAAACACACACAGACACAAGACACAGCAACACACACACATAACACCTGGACACAGACACGCATAGATGTACAGATACAGACTTTCCAAGAGACACACTCACACATGGACAGAGACATATGAGGGTACTTCAAAAAGTTCACGGAAAAATAGAATTGAAACATAATACGAATCTTTCCATGAACTTTCGAAGTGTCCTTGTGCAGGTACACATGGTCATAGACACACAAAGACACACTCATACACACAGACACAAACATACCAACAGATGCACAAACTGCACAGATACACCCTGGAGATGGCTGCTCCCCCTGGCTTCCTCATTGTTGGCACAGGGCACTCCCACCCCGACCTCTTTAGGAGGTCCTCTGGGGCAGTAGCTCTGACAATAAAGGCAGCATGCCTAGGGGAGGCGACACTAGCTGGGGAGCATTTGGGCTGGGCAGAGCGGAGGAATTCCAGGGAAGGAAAATGGCCCCTGCAAAGGTTTGGGGTGGGAGGCAAATGTGGTGCTCCAAGAACTGTGGGGGCCTTATCTGATGGGGTGGGGGGAGCAGACAGGGGACAGCTTCCCTGGCTCAAAGAGATGGGACTGAGAAGCAGCCTGAGCTTCCGTGTGGGCACATGGCCCCGCCGGATCCAGGAAAGGGGACTGGGGCAGGTAAGTCAGCTGTCTTAGGAAACCCGCGGGGGCCTAGCAGAACCGTGTCTCCATCGGGCAACCCCCCTGTTTGGAAGCCAGTCCCAGCATCCCCAAGAGGGTCTGGGTTAGGACAAGAAGGCTGTGAGCCCCCATAGGAAAGGGGCTGCGTGCTCCTTCCTGCTGAGGCAGGACGAGTTCTGAGTGGTCCCTTTGCCAGGAGTGGGGCCACCGCCTGGGAAAACCCTTGCCTCCTGCCCCAAACTTGAACGAGGACAGAGCTAGGCCCCTGCCCTCACCCTCAATTCTGCCTCTTCTGCCTGACCTTGGAGATCGGGCTGGGGCAACTGCAGAGGCAGGGGTGGGAGAGGGGAGGGGTCTGGGACAGGGGACAGAGGAGCCTGGGGCAGTGCCCTCCACCCTCAGCGGCTGGGCCCTCGCAGATGGGCCGGCCTAGGCTGCGCCCCAAGGTGGGCCTGCTGGGGCGGGACGGGGGAGCCCCTCCGCTGCCAGGCCGCAGGAGGCCGACGAGGGGTCTGGAATTCCTCTCTCCCTCCCTCCCCTTCCCCCTTCCCCAGCCCCCCGGGCGGCCGGCGGAGCGGGGGAGGCGCCGGGCCGCG
>NW_007730441.1:114394-131678 GCF_000696425.1 Galeopterus variegatus
CCGGCTGCGGGCCGGGATCGAGGCGGCTGGACGCGGGTCGAGCTGTCGGGAGGGCGGAGGTGAGTTCTGGGCGGGGGCTGCTGGGCTCCGCGAGTGGAGGAAGGCGCGGAGGTTTGCCGTCCAGGGATGTCGGCTGAGGCCCCACCGACACCTCCTGACTCCGGGGCCGGGCGGGGGCACGTCCGCGAGCCCCTCTCTCCAGCCTGTAGCTTCGGGTTCGGGAAGGTCATGGGGGCAGCGACCATGGGCCCCCATCTGGGCTTCGAGACCCCACACACGCTGCGCGGAGGGTCGGGCTGGGGAGACTCCTGTGCCTGGGGGTCCGGCGCGGAAGCTGGGGTGGGCTGGGGTCTGCTCCCGGGAGCCAATTTGTGGGGACACGGTGCGTAGGCCTGAAGTGGAGACCTCGGGGTCGAATGTATGTGTGTGTGTGTTTTGCAAGGGTGTCCTCAGAGGCAAATGGTCCGGGAGTGCAAAAAAGTGGCGGAGTGGCCAGGATGCCAATGTCTTCAGGCCAGGGAACTCAGGTTTCTCTCGGGGAGGCCAGCTTGGTGGTCCAGGCCGGATGGGGTCGGGGCTCCGATAGGGGCAATGGAGCCGGTCTATGAAGCGAGCTTATGTGTGGGGGAGACTGGGAGGGAGGGAACTCTTAACTAGCCACAGAAGGTGAGGGAGCTAAGGAAAGGCGAGGCGATGGGGGAGAGGGGCAAAGCGTAGGAGGGCTTTGGGGCCTGGGCCTGTGGGACAGAGGTTGTTTGTGAACTGGCTGTTCCCTTGATGAGGACCCGAGGGGGTGGGGCAGGATGTATGGAAAACAAAATTGAGGGTAGGGAGGGGCCATTTCTATGACCCCCTGCCCCAGCACAGGAGGAGCAGCCCTTTGGGTGCCAGTTCAGATCTGTCCCTTGGGCCCTGGTTGCCCCAATCTGTGGTTTGGAAGAGATGCCTGTGGCCTCACTTAGCCCACTGATAGACCTGTTCCATTAAAGGGCTAGCAGAGTGCTGAGCAGAGAGCTGCAGGCAGGAGAGGCAGGGTCTCGTGAGGAGGGGCGTTGTAAGGATCTGAGCGGGTTTTTTATCCTCGTGGGCATTGTGTGGAGCCCTGAAACCCAGCAACACCACATGCCCGTGGTGCTCCGAGGGCATAAGTACCAAGCCTAAGCACACCTACCCCAGAATAGATCCTCCGAGAATCCTCTCCATCAGGCAAAAAGTTATAGGCTGCTGTGAGGCTGGGGGTCACTCTGGGATAAGAGTCCCTGGTTGTTAGTTCCTACTCAGACACACCCTGGTCCCCAGTGACTGATAGGCCATGCCTATTGGGTAGAATTCAGGGCTAGAGGTTAGAGTAAAGCTGAAGATTAGAGGTCAATATAAGGCCAAGTGTTAGGGGTCAGTCCATGGGCAGGGTTAAGGATCTGTATACGTTAAGGTAGGCATCAGGCTGGGGCCAGAGTTTGGCCTGTGCTTGTAACTAGGGAACAAAGTTACCTTCTGTGTAAATCAAACTGTCCATCCATTTACTATCAAACCCATAGGCATCACTAGTCTGAAATTTGTGGGCCCCTGGGGCAGGAGTCTTTCTCCCCCGTTTCCAGCTGTGGACTCTGCCCAGACCTGGCTTTTGGGAGCTGAGGTTGTCCTGAGCTCCATGGTCAGCATTCTCCTTAAATGTTTCTGGGTGTGTGTGAGTGGTGGGGGGTTCTGGACACAGGGGCATGTGTGCCTGCTTGGGTGGTGGCCACAGCCTTCAACCTCCACCTCTTGGAATCAGTGGGAGCCTCCTCCTTTAACACAATAGGTTCAGTGCCTACCTCTGTCCCTAAAGAACTCAGGATGACTAGAATAAAATTCTCAGTAAAACCAAAAACTTCTAACAAGAGAAAATTCAGAATCCGTGTCACGAAGGGAAAGAACACTGCTCACACCTGCCCAGGTCCCTGCTTCATCAGCACCTACCATACCTGTACTCGTTGGTCCTCGCAAGCCCCCTGTGTGCATTTTACAGGAAAGGGACTGAGGCACAGAGAGGTGACATGGTGCACTCACACCAGTGCCACAGTAGACCCTTGTCATCTCTGACACCCCAGTGTAGGGGCGCTCAGTGTACAACACCCATGGGATAACTGGACAGCTTCAGATAGCTGGGAAGATTATAGGCACATGGTTTGGACATGGAGCATACAGGAACATGGCGGTTCTAGATTGTTTCTCCTCCAGGTACAATCGCCTTGGTCCAGAAAATCCATTCATTCATTCAACAAAGTGGTTCCCAGCACTTAGCTCAGAGCTTGGCACAAAGAAATCCTCAGTAAATGTTTGCTAAAGAATGGAAACAAACAAATAGGGCTCCTAGCTCCTCCCTTGTGGCCTGATCCAGTGATATGCTGGTAGATGTTTTCTCCTTCTTTGAGAGGGAGAAAAACCTGATTTGCAGTGTTTGCCAATTTCCATGGTGTAAATACTCCCAACCATCGCTGATTTCAAGCTCCCAGTGTGGTGTTGGTGAATACAGAATTGGGAAGAGAGACACGGAATCAGCTCTCAAGAGCTGCTGGGGGCCAACTCCAGCTCACCACTCCATTATCCTGAGCTGGGCTCCTGTCCCTGGCTCCCAAGGCCCCTACCCTCCCCCTCTGTTTGCTCTGCTTTTTCTTGGCATCAGTCAGCTTGCTATATGAGTGCCCACAACCAGCCCCCATCCTTCTCCTGATTCTGATTGCTGGGCATCCTGCTGTATACCTCCATTTACATGAAGGACAGCAGGACTGTATGTGTCTAGAAATCTCCATGGTGTGAGCCATGCAGGATTATCCTGGACATACAAGAGTATGTGGGCATCTGGGTGTCTGCCCTCAATGGGGCTGGGTTTGTATGAACTCTGCAGGAGCAAGGGTGTGTGCATGTGTGTATGGGTGTGACAATGCCCAGCTCTGTGTCTGCCTGTGTTCTGTTGGCAAAACTTCCTGATTCAGCCACTGGCTACAGAGAAGGAGTGGGCTCTGGACAGCCCCTACCTTTGTTTAGTGGGCAGCCAGGCCCACAGATGAGGACAGTAGCGTCAATGATCTGTAGACTGACTAGGGGACACTGTTGAGCAGCACTCCTCAGACTTTAATGTGCACCCAAATCACCTGGGGATCTTATTAAAATATGAGTTCTGATTCAGCAGGTGTGGGCGGGGCCTGAGATTCTGCATTTCTCACAAGCTCCTGGTGAAGCCACTGCTGTCAGTCCTGAGACTACACTGAGTAACAAAGCTGTCGACGATTTGGAGGGTCTTGCTTATAGTCTGGGCCCCCGAACTTCACAGACACAAGCTCAGGTTCCTCCCATCTTAGAAAATAAATATCCTTCCTCACCTCCTTCGAGCTTTATCTCCCTCTGGCAACTGCACTCACATCCTTTCCTGATCTCAGCCAAGCTTCTCAGAAGTTGTAGCTCAGTTCTCTCACCTGCTCACTCCTCACCTAGGCTTACCTGCCTTGGGCCATTAAAACAAGTGTTTCCAGTCTCATCTAAGGACCTATTATTGGCATCTAGCTTTGCCCCCTTCTCTTAGAGTGATCTTCAGGAGACGTCTCGATCTCCTTGGCCAGCCCACCTTCCTCTGTGCAGCCTGGAAGTGTAGATTCCCTTTCCTTTCCTCCCCCCCTGTACTCTGCCAGTGTCCCATGACAAGGACTCCCCAAGGCACATCTCCCCGACTGCCAGATCATAACATCTGGCTACTTGGTATGTTCTCTCAGCAGTTCAAAATCACACCCCAAACTGCCCCTTACCCCTGCCAGCCGGCGTTCTCCACTTCACCATCCACCTAGCTTGAACTGGGCAATGCCACCCTTGACACCTTCCTAACCCCCCGTACCCAATCCAGTCAGCCCTGTTGGTTTCACCTTCTGTCTCCTAAATGTCTCCACTTTGGTCTCAAGGCACACATGGCGGGCTGCAGTAGGCCGACTGGGCTCCTGCTTCCATATTGCCCCATGGCAATCCACTCTCCTTGTGCAGCTGGAGGGGGTCTCAAAACACAAATGTGATCATCCCCCACCCCCACCCTGCCACTTTGAACCTTTCAAGATTTGCTATCGCTCTTCATATAAAACCAAATCTAAAATAGGGTCCATGGTGCCTGCCTGCGGGGGGGGCACCCAGCCAGCCCCTCGTCCAGCCTTACCACGCTCCCCTTCCTACCCACTGCATCCAGCTGCCACCGTCACAGCCTCGGCATCGTTTGTAACCTCAAAAGCACTTGTGTGACTATCTGATTATGGTGGTCTCCCCCACCAGGCTGTGGGGCCCCAAGGCATAGACAGGGTCCCTCTGAGTCACTGATGTCCCCCAGCACCTGGCACAGAGTGGGCACTAGAAAATATTTAAGAGGATCCTGATTCCTATGAAGCAAACCCATTTTTGAGACAAGCTAGGCCTGTGGGACTGAACTTTAGATGAGATTTTAAAATTACTGGCAGATTTTTTAGGCATGAGAATGGTGTTGTAGTGACTTTAAAAAAAAATCTTTATCTGTTGGAGAAACATACTGAAGAGTTTATAGGTGAAACAACATGATGTCTGGGATGTGCTCCAAAGGACTCCAGCAAAAAGTAAATAAAACACATAAACATTCAGTGAGCAGACAAAGGAACCAATAAATCCCATTCTGCTTGTCTGTTCCTGTTGACAGCTATAGGGTCTGCTGCAAGGATGCTGGCTGTCCCGGAGATGGGCCTGCAGGGGCTGTATATTGGTAAGACCCCCACCACTCTGCCCTGACACATTGCCCCACTTGCCCCGGCACTGAGATCCACCTGTAGACTGTCCACACATGCCTCTCCCAGCAGAGGTTCCTGTGAGCCCTTCTGTGTATGTGAGTGTGTGTGTACGGGATGGGTCTGTGCACAGGACCCCTGTGTGTATATGAGCATGTGCATGTGCATGTTTTGTGCAGGGGGTGTGTGCACAGGACCCATGTGAGTGTGTGTCTGTGGGTAGGTCTCTGAGCACAGGACCTGTGTGAGAGTGTAGTCTGCAGGTGCATGTGTGGGCACAGAGTTCTGTGTGCATGTGTGTCTGCTTGTGGCATGGGCTGAAGCAGGCTCCGGGTTCTCTGCAGGGGTGGGAGGCCGGCAGGCAGGAGGGACACTCCTCAGGAAGTCCATTCACAAAGACCTGGCAGGCTGGGCCCTTCCTTCCTGCCTCCCTTCCCAAGCTGAAACCACAGCAAATTGGCCTCTCAAGCTGAAGCTGGTGGCAGAGCCTGAGGCGGTCTGGCTGCCTGAGGAAAGGGAGCCCTCAGAACGTGACCACCATGTCCCTGCCCCTGTGGCACCTCAGACATACTCCGGCCCTGTCCAGGAACTTCCCAGAGTCCCCCTCATACCTGATCCCTCACACGTTCCCAGGTTACCCCAAGGCCGGGGAGGGCTGGGACCTGCCCAGGGCCACATGGCACAGGCCCCTCCCTGGCGACAGACCTGCTTGATTTGTCTATGGATTTTCATGTCAGATCCCACTCTGCCTCTCTGGCCAGCCTCCCTGCCCACGTCCATGGATCCCAGGGTAGTCCCAGTGCCCCTCACATGACCTTAGCAAAGCTCAGTGTAGTGGTGACCAGCCACCAGCCCACACCTATGGGTGTCCAGCCAGGCAGGTCCTCCTGCCCCACCAGCTGCCTGAACTGCCAAGCCAGGCCCTGGGCTGCCTCCAGGGGACTGCTCTACTTTCTCCCACCAAAGGTCCAGCCCAGTCCTAGGCCTGCAGGATCTCAGTGGGGTCCCCTGCTCCCAAATGCTGGCTTGGAGTGTATGTGTGTTTATGTGTGTGAGCGTGTGTGTGTGTGTGTGTGTGTGTGTGTTGAGGGAGGAATGGCAAGCAGACTTCCTCATGTCCTGGTGGTGTGGACGTCCCCCAGCTCAGGGATGGGCTAGGAGGAGGTGCTGCCCCCTCCCTCTTCATCCTCCCCAGGCAGCCAGCTGGGCCTGCCTGTGGCCCTTGTGGAGGGGGAGGGGGGAGCACAGTCAAGTCCTGATTAGAACCATGTGGCCCCTCTAGGATGAAGGGGAGCAGCCCCACCCCTGGGCCAGCTGCCCTACCTCCCAGCCAGTTGGATCTATACTTCCTCTACTGTTTCTGGCTTCTCCACCCTCCACCCCCAGAGCTCACCTGCCCCATCTCTCGTGCCCTACACCTCTGGACTCAGTCTCCCCACCATGCAATGCTTCTCTGTCTCTCTCCCCTCCCCCTGTCATGTGTCTGAGGGGTTCTGGGGGGAGACTGGGTCACTCTGGGGGAAAGGTTGTCTCTGACTGGTAACAGGCCCTCAGCCCCTGCCCCTGCCTCACACTTGTCCCTCCTGGCCCCCCTCTAGTCCCTTTCCCTGGCAGGGTATCCCTTGCCTTGGCCTAGCAAGGTCTGTTGGAGGACCTCCCAGTGCCAGGCCTGGGGCTCAGCCCACCCTGATTGTGCCAGGATGACCTGCCCTCTCTTCTCTGCAGGCTCCAGTCCAGAGCGGTCCCCAGTGCCCAGCCCACCCGGCTCCCCAAGGACCCAGGAAAGCTGTGGCATTGCCCCCCTCACTCCCTCACAGTCTCCAGTAAGCCCAGAGCAGGGATAGGGTGGTGGGTGGCCTGAGTGGCACAGAGGGGGGTTGTGCCTGGTAGAGCTGTGGGACGGCCTGGGCTGGGGAGGAGGATGGAACAGGGTTGCCACCAGGCTTCCTGCCCCTGCACACTCTAGTCATGTGCCCCTCAGGAGGGTTAACCTTGGGTGGCCTTGGACGGTAGGGGTAACAATTCTACAGAGAAAGTGAGCCCTACATAACCAACTCCCAGTGCTCCCCACCGCGGGATGACACCCAGGGGCCATTGCAGTCGGACTGGCTGGGGCAGGTATACCTCTTGAGCATGTGGTTTTCCTAGATCCTCAGAGTACTGGGGCCTCCCAGAGCTGCTCCCCCTCCTATTGGCCACAGCCCCACCTTAATCCAAGTCATGTCTGGGGGAGAGGAGACATGTTGCTAAAAAATAGTTTGGAAACTACTAGCTTGGATTTTCCAAGACATAAGGTCCCCACCCCCAAGCTCCTTATGCACCCCACCCTGGATGGCTTTGCCCTTGTGATCCAGCTTGGGGACCCCCTTGTTCTCAGGGATCTCAGGCGTGGCCTGAGAGAAGGTAAGGACCACTCTGGGCATGTGCACAGGGCCTCTCCTCTCTGCTGCAAAATCAGACAAAGTCTGGTTTGTGTCACTGTGTCTGCAAAGAGCAAGAAGGTGAAATATACACAGGTCCATGTGCTATAAAGCTGTCTGGAGGAGCAAAATTGCTCCCAGCTGGGTCCAGGCTGGTGGATGGTGTGAGAACGGGGTGGAGCTAAGGCAGTCCAGGCAGAAGGTGGGCAGAGAACTGAGGGCAGGAAAGCAGGAGCTTGAGCCAAAAACTGCATGGGGCTACCTGGAGGCCTTGAGCTTTCTGAGCAGTGGGCATGTCCGGGGCTCAGCCTGGAGCCTGGGAGGGCAGGGGAACCCAGGCAGGCGGGCAGGTGGGGATGAGCCAGGGCTGGTCTGGACCACAGCCAGTGGAGGAGAAGGGGCTCCCAAGTGCGGTCAGCCTGACCCTGCTGGCTGCTCGCTGAATCTAGGTCTTGCTCCTGCAGAAGCCAGAGGCCCGAGCCCCCCAGCAGGCTCCCTTCTCCGTGGTGGTGGCCATCGACTTTGGCACCACATCCAGTGGCTATGCCTTCAGCTTTGCCAGTGACCCTGAGTCCATCCACATGATGAGGTGAGGGTGGCTGGGCTGGGAGATTGGTGGGGGGGGTCCTCACCACCTGCAATGGGCCTGGTCCCAGAAGTACTGTCACTGAGACATGGGATCTCCTTAGAACCCCTTCCACCTTTAGTCTGGGGCACACCACTGGAGCAAAAGGTTGAGAATGAGCCCCAGGCCTCAGCTCCCAGCTCAATTGGAACAACTCCCAGCCCTCTGCAGGAAATGTCAGGCTTTGTTCTTAATTTTTAAATTTTTATTGAGATATAACAAACAATAAAACACGCAAATCGTTTTCTGGGCTTGTGCACAAACACACACACATGTGCACATGTTTTTTTTTTAAAAATGGGATCTCATACAACTTACTTTATTTGAAACTTTCAACCCTGTTTTGTAGATGTTTTATGTCAGTACATACAAAGGTACTACTTTCTTTTCACAGTTGCATAGTATTCTATAGTACGGATGTGTTAGAATTTATCCATTCCCCTATGGTTTTAGGGGTTCTCTCCTCTCATTTTTCACTATTACAAAAAGTGCTGCTATGAATATCCTTCTTTGAAAACTTGTGCTGGGATCTCTATAGAGTAGATTCCAAAAGGCAGATTCCTCAGTCCAACATCTCAAATGAAAAACAGGGAAACAAAGGATCAGAGGGTTAACTGAGTTGACAAGTCACACAGTTAAGAAAGAGATTGAATTACACTGTTTCTCTTGCTTATAACAAAATACCTGGGACTGGGTAATTTATAAAGAAAACAAAATTTACTGCTTACAGTTTCTGAGGCTGGGAAGTCCAAAGTCCAGGGAACACAGCTGGTGAAGGCTTTGGTGGTGGCAACATGGATGACAGGGTATCACATTCTGAAAATGGTTTAGCGGAGGGAGCAAGAGAGCAGCTTCCTCATTCAGTCTCCTTTTAAAGCCTTCAGAACCACGCCCATGACCACCGTTACTAATCCATTCACCACTGCACAGTCCTACAATCTAATCACCTCTTCAAAGCCCCACCTTTTGGTTACCATAATAGGATTTCCTACCCTCATCAGTTACAGTGGGAATTAAGTTTTGGGGGGACATTCAGCCCAAGGCAGAGATATTTGAAAAATCCATTCTGATGTTGAGTTTTATTTTAACAAAACATTTGTTTGAACACTCTCCTTTGGACCTCAAGATCCTGATCCTTTGAATGTATCTGGGCTGAGAGGTACAGGGGGGCTTCCTGAGGTGCGGGAGGGTGGATGGAAGGGTGAATGGAAAGACAGACAGGGGTCACTGCTCCAAAGATAAATGGGACTTGAGCTTCATGAGCCGGGACTGTCCTTCCCTTCTCTGCTCCCTCCACATCACAGGAGGCCACAAAGTCTCTGGGCACTGATAGTCTTCTAGGAGCTGCAGGGCATCCCAGCTGGCATGCTCATCAGCACACATGGCTGGGGCCAAGGACACATGAAGGGACACTGTTTCTGTCCTGTGGAGGTGACAGTCATAGGAAGTAACTGGAAGACATCCTGGCCTCCTAAGCCCTCCCTTCCCACCCTCACCAGCCACAAATGCTGTCATTTCAGTGTCTCCCTAATATCTCTGAAATACCCATCCATTTCTCTCCATGACCACCACCCCTGCCCAAATTCAGCCCCCGCCCTCTCTCACCTGGTTTACCTTCTTCATTCTCCCTTCCCTCCAGTCTGTTGCTGCATGGGGACCAGTGACCTTCCTTTCTAAAGGCAAATGTGGTCATGCCTCTTCACTTCCTTACTTAAAATCTACCAAGATAGAATTCTGAAATAGCATTCAGTGATCTTCATTATCTTCTCTGTATTTTCTCTGCTGCATATTGAGCCAACCTATAGCTAGTCCCCCTGCTCTTCCACACTTCGAAGCTCTTGCACATGCTGCTCCCTATGCCTGGATGCCCAGTTCCTTCTCCCAAAAGGCTGCAATGAAGAACTTGGCCTTGAGGGGTCAGGGCTTCGGAAAAGGAATAGGATAAGCCAGCCCGTGGCTCACTTGGGAGAGTGTGGTGCTGAGAACACCAAGGCCACGGGTTCGGATCCCTGTATATGGATGGCCGGTTGGCTCACTTGGGAGAGCGTGGTGCTGACAACACCAAGCCAAGGGTTAAGATCCCCTTACTGGTCATCTTTTTTTTTTTTTTTAAAGGAAGAAAAGGAGTCGGAAGGGGAGGAAGGGATTGTGCAAGCAATGAACTGGGCAGCGAGTTCTGGGTGGAGGCCCAGAAGCCCCTGTAGACAGGGAGGTTCAGAAATTCAGGTTTTGGGGGCCTGCCTGAGGTGCAGTCCCCTGGGGTTTAGTTTCTGATGTGGGTCAGATAGGAATGGCCATGAAAGGCCTTGAAGAAGCTTGGCTGTGGAAGACAGCATGGAGGAGGGCAAACTAGCTGGCCAGGAGAAGTCTGCTAGGGCTCCAGACACACACATCAGGAGACCAGATCCAGGAGGATGGATGATGGTTTGCTGTTGCTGTTAAAGGTGCAGGGAGGTGAGGTCAAGTGGTGTACCTCATGGGAGGGAGAGGAGTTAGGAGGACTCAGTGGCCCCATGGACAGGGAGGATCCCATGGGTAGGATTTATGGAGATTTAAGTGGGTGCCAGGCACCATCTTCCTTCCTATGCTCTTCACAAGAACCCTGAGAGGTAAGTACTATTATTATTCCCATTTTATGGATGAGAAGACTGAGGCTCAGGGAGGCTGTGTCCTGCTCAAGGTCATACAGCTGGCCCCAGAGCTAGAGCCTAACCCCATGAAGGGAGGGTTGCCCTTGCCCACACTGCCCGTCCCGTGCCTCTGCAGGAAATGGGAGGGTGGGGACCCGGGCGTGGCCCACCAGAAGACCCCGACCTGCCTGCTGCTGACCCCAGAGGGCGCCTTTCACAGCTTTGGCTACACTGCCCGCGATTACTACCATGACCTGGACCCCGAAGAGGCGCGGGACTGGCTCTACTTCGAGAAGTTCAAGATGAAGATCCACAGCGCCACTGTGAGTCACACTGCGGCTCTGGGCAGGGCTCCAGCCAGGGAGGTGGGGCCAGGATGGGGAAAAGCAGGGCTAACGGAGAGTGTGGAAAAGCTAAAAGGTGAGGAAGGGCCTTACAGAGGAGTGGCTAAGAGGGGGCGGGGCTAAAGGAGAAGCTGGAGGGGTGTGGGCGGGGCTCAGGAATGGTTGGGGCGGGGCTAAGGAGAGGGGCTGTGGCAGAGGACAGGTGATGTGAGAGTGGTGCCATACTAGAGGAAGGGAAGCTCCAGGAAAAGAGGTGATTTTAAGATAGAGGTCGTCAGGAAAAGGGGGCAGAGCTATGGCCTCCTGAAGAGCTGCTCTTGTCCCTGCCAGGATCTCACCTTGAAGACCCAGCTAGAAGCGATAAATGGTAAGAAGATGCCCGCTCTAGAGGTGTTCGCCCATGCCCTGCGCTTCTTCAAGGAGCATGCCCTTCAGGTGAGCTGTGGCCCCCATCCCTGCTGACTGGGGACCCCAGGCCTTTCTACTCCATTCCTTTCTCTCACCCCATCCCCGTCCATCTGATGGGTAGGTCAAAGGTCAGAGGTCATCCCCAGTGACCTGCCTTCCTGTCTGGTAGAGCCTTGCACCAAGCCATACGGGTGTATGATGGAGAGGGTCTTCCGGCTCAGCTGGGAAGTCCTCCCTGAGGTTTGATTAGTCCCTCCGGCTCCCGTAAAGGGCTGAAGACACCCCCACCTCCACCAAGCCAGCTGTTCCTCTCACTGTCCCCTACTGCTGCAGGAGCTGAGGGAGCAATGCCCATCACTGCCAGAGAAGGACAATGTGCGCTGGGTGTTGACAGTGCCTGCCATCTGGAAACAGCCAGCCAAGCAGTTCATGCGGGAGGCTGCCTACCTGGTGAGGATGTGGGGGCAGAGCAAAAAACGCTGCTCAGGAAGGCCCTGGGGATGGCCCCATTCCTTCATTCACCCGCCATCCCTGGGACCACAGAGTCATTGTGTAATGACTTCCAGCCTTCCCCTGCTGGGAGTTTGGGGGGTTGTTGCCACCAGGAGAGGGAGTGGGCCTGCAGAAACAAAGGAAGATGGACAAGAGGCTTAACCCAGGCCAGCATGGACAGTGTTTTAAGTCAGGTTTCCTAGAAACAGAACCCAAGGTGGAGATTCTCATGCACGTGGTCTGTTGAAGAAAGCCTGTCAGGGGAAAGGAGAGGAAGGGAGGCAGGACAGGAGAGAGAACTAAGCAAGCATGTAGTCTTGGCTGGAGTCATGGGGGAGCTCTGGAGGAAGAACTCTAGCAGAGTTGGCCACAGTGAGGTAAGGGGGCTGGCTTCTTTTTTTTTCTTCCTTTTTTGTCTTTTTTAGTGACCGGTAACGGGATCGCAACCCTCGGTGTTGCGCCCGCACCACACTCAGCCAGTGAGTGGGAACCGGTCTCCACATGGGATCCGAACCCTTGGCAGGAGCGCCGCCACGCTCTCAAGCGGCGCACTCTCCAGTGCGCCACCGGGCCGGCCCAGGGCTGGCTTCTTATACGTCCAGATCAGTCTGTCATGGGTTGCTGGGGGAGTAGGAGGGAAACCTCTGGAAGTGAGGCAGTTCCCATTCAGCTGGGGACAGTTGTCCAGAGGTGGGGCAGTTGTGAGCCAATAGCAGCTGACACTCAAGCAGCTGTGGGCTCCAAGAACATTCAATCCAGCTGGCCTTGGGATTTTCAGGAGCATCTCCCTGGCCCCAACCATTGTAGATTCTTGAGCAGGGGAAGGACTGTGAAAATATAAAGGGAGGTGATTCTGGCAATGTGTACTGATCTTCCTACCACAGAGAAGCCCAGAGATCTGGAGAAAGGCGGGTGGGGGGCTTAGGCACAACCCTCTCCAGTAGGAACAGAGAGGGGGCACAGCCTCCCAGAGCAAGACTCATTGCTTGGTCCTAACCCTGCGGCCTTGGGAGACAGACCCTAGGATGTCCAAAATGGATCTCAAGTCTGCCTGTGAACCCCTCAGCCCATACCTGGGGGCCAGGCATGACCCAGGAGCCAGGTCTGTGGGTGCCTTGTCACTGGAAGAAACTAAGCCTGAGCATAGTGGGTATGCCCCCACAGGGATCAGGATGGAAGCTAGGCTGTCCCCAGCCAGAACAAACACCTCCCACCCTAGTGCCCCCCTGTTGTCAACCTGCCCTGCTTCCTCCCTTACTGTTCCCTGGCTGCCAACTCAGGAAGAGCTGGCGCTGAACAGGAAGTCTCTGTCCCTACCCACATCCCCCTCCCCTATCTGGTCAGAATCTGGGGAACCCCACAAATCATAAAGTACTTCCCAACAGGGATCCCCTGCCCTGATGCAGGAGATAACAGATGCCAAGCATTTTCCCCCCCACTGTCTGTCTTGATGCCTGGAATTCCACTGTTTCCTTCCTGCTGCGTCAGATTCCCTGGGAAAAAAATTCTCCTGGGAGTGGGGCAGCCTGTGACCACTGTCTGACACCAGCCTGGTGGAGGAAGAGGGTTCAGTGAGCTAAATGGGGCTCCCACCATCTCCTCTGACCTGCTATACCCCCACACTGTGCTGGAGTCTCTGCTAACCCCCACCAGTGCTCAGTGGGCACACCCTGCACTAGCTGCAGCCCCATCATCTTAGGAAGCTTGAAAGGGCAGATCCCAGGTGCTCTAGGGTTGCACTCTGTCTAGGGTCTCTTCCTGCTGGGCAACCCCTTGGCCATGGCTGTGTCCTTCCCTAGCCCGGTCAGGTGTGAGGCAGCTCCAAATTTGTGCAGCGTGGAGGAGACTGAGAGGCCTAGTATGCATGAGGTGTGATGGGGAAGGAGGTGAGATCCCCACAGACCCTGGTTCCCCACCCTGGCATGCCATCTCAGGTGTGACAGCACAGGGTGCTGCCTGGTTCTGCCTACTCCCATCCCCAGGCTGGCCTGGTGTCTCGAGAGGATGCAGAACAGCTACTCATTGCCCTGGAGCCCGAGGCTGCTTCTGTCTACTGCCGCAAGCTGCGTCTGCACCAGATCATGGACCTAAGTGGCCGGGTCCCTGGTAGTGGGCGCCTGGGCGAGCGCCGCTCCATTGACTCCAGCTTCCGGCAGGGTGAGTGGCCCCCAGGGGCAGTGCCAACCCTTGAGGGCCAGAGGATCACTGAGGCCAGGGGCTCAGTCATGTCCAGGATGAAGGGGAGGAAGACTCCGCCCTGGATGATCCCAATCTGAGCAGGTAGAAATATCCCTGGTGGTGTTCAGTCAGGGAGGGAGGCACAGCCCTGCTCGGGGGTTAACTAGTCAGAGGATGGGACACAGCCCTGACCTGGAGGAGCCCAATCTGAGGGTGAAGATTTCGCCTTGCAAAAATCTGAGGAGGGTAGGTCTCAGCCCAGCCCCACCCTGAGCTGAGATGAGAGGTCTTCAGGAGCTTTCTCTTAAACAGCCTCTGCAGCAGCTGCCCCTCCCTCTTCCTGCACACTAGCTATACCCCCTACATAAGCCCCCCACCCACCTACATCAGCCCCAAGCTCCTGCTGCCGGGACTGGGCACCGAGGCCAAGAACAGCTATTGTCAATCTTGGTCACTCTCCCAAATGCCATCTCTTATGACAGGGAGAGGTCCTAAGTTGAGCTTCCCTAAGAACATCTCCCTTTCATCTCCCCAAGCTCATCCAAACACTCCTAAACCTGATTTGGCCATGGCCTGAGCCTCCTGGGTTAAGGGAAGGTCCTGTGTCCAGAAATACATCCTCCAGCTGTTGGATACAGAACCTGAGATTACCCCTTGGGTTTCCCTGTACCCTTTGGGGTCTGGCATTGCCCTCTCCCAGTCAGGAGAGGGTAGGAGTCTCAGGAGTACTGGCTGCTCCAGGGGGTCGTGGAGGGTCTTGGCAGGACAATGGGGGCTGAGTGTGGCAGCTGTGGTGCCTCCTTCTAACTTCACTCTCCTGCTGTCCCCCAACCACCAGCCCGCGAGCAGCTGCGAAGGTCCCGCCACAGCCGCACGTTCCTGGTGGAGTCTGGCGTTGGAGAGCTGTGGGCAGAGATGCAAGCAGGTGGGAGGAAAAGGGGATGGAGGGATATTTCTTGGCCCTGCGGGGCATCACATACCGATGGGAAAGAGAACAATTCCGAAGCCACCCCGCCCCTAGAAGTCTGCCCCTTCCTCCTCCATCCACTGTACCTAACCTGGCAGCCCCGTCACAGTGCCTGCACCCCCAGCCACTCACAACCGCACCCTAACTCCCAGTCCTCCAGGGGATTCTCCCCTGACGCTCATGTGGAGTTGCAGAACCTCTGGAACCATTTCTCCCTCACACCCTGCACCCCTATCTGGTGACGTGAGGTTCAACACCTGAAGCCCCTCACATCCCTGTACCCCGCAAGCAGGGCTCGGGACCTGGGGTAGGGTCGGAAGCTGAGCGAGGCTAGAGGGGTCGCGGGGATGAGGGAGCGAGGCAGGCCCCGAGTGTGTGCCGCGTTCGCCGCCACAGGAGACCGCTACGTAGTGGCAGACTGCGGGGGAGGCACTGTTGACCTCACCGTGCACCAGCTGGAGCAGCCCCACGGCACCCTCAAGGAGCTCTACAAGGCGTCTGGTGAGTAGCGGGGCAGCGCCCTGGTGCCCCGCGCGCCCCCGCCCCGCCAACGCCCCCTGGCGGCCGGGAGGGCGCTGACCCCCCCCCTTCGTTCTCCGCCCCACCCCAGGCGGTCCCTATGGCGCGGTGGGCGTGGACCTAGCCTTCGAGCAGTTGCTGTGTCGCATCTTCGGCGAGGACTTCATCGCCACCTTCAAGCGGCAACGGCCAGCAGCTTGGGTGGATCTGACCATCGCCTTCGAGGCCCGCAAACGCACGGCTGCCCCGCACCGTGCGGGGGCGCTCAACATCTTGCTGCCCTTCTCCTTCATTGACTTCTACCGCAAGCAGCGAGGCCACAACGTGGAGACGGCCCTGCGCAGGAGCAGGTGGGCCTGGGACCTGCGGGCTCAAGCAGGATTTGCCGACGGGGAACGCCTTCGCAGGGGAAGGTCGTGGGCGCTGGAGGGCGGGGGGCGAGGATCCGTCTGATCTATCCCACATACACTTAATGCCAGCCTGGCGGCAGGGGCAGGGGCATGGAACCCCGGCGCGGCAGGCTCCGCCCCAGGAATCTGCAGCCCCGACTGAGGCAAGAGGAAGAACCATGGGCCCCAGGGGAAAGGGCGGACGTCTATCTCCTCCCTGCCTGCTCCCCACCCCCAACCCTCGCGCCCTGCCAGCCAATGCTCGTTGGCTTCTCTGCACCGAGGCGAGGGGAGACTCCTCTCCTGTGACCTCATGCCTGGAACTGGAGCAGGCTGGCTGCTAAAGCCTCTAAGAGAGTGGATATAAGGGCTAACGCCCAGCTGGGGCACCATTCACACACAACGTGCGGTCAGCGCCCAGACACATCTGCCTGGAGCTAGGGGTAGGGAGTGAGGACTACAGATCCCAAGCTGGGCCAAGCAGCTGGGACATGGGCCTGTTTCCCCTTCACCACCTACAGCGTGAACTTCGTGAAGTGGTCCTCACAAGGGATGCTCCGGATGTCTTGTGAGGCCATGAACGAGCTCTTTCAGCCCACAGTCAGCGGGATCATCCAGCACATAGGTGAGCGCTTGAGTTCGGGTCCTCCATTCACCCCCACATATACACCCAGATGCGAGAATAATTCCTCCATTAGTGCCTGGAAACCTCCACACATCCATATATTGGGATGAAAGCTAGAATCATGTGGAACACCTGGAGGACAAAGTGCAGTGATGATTAAGAGCTAGGAGGGATGACGTGTAGTCTTGCCAAGTTAAAGAACTTCTGTTGCCTCAGTTTCCCTATTTATAAAGTGGGGTGATAGCACACTGAGTTCCCTAAAATGTTATTACAGGGATAAAATAAGTTGAAGTACCTAGAGTGAGCATAGTGTCTTGCACACAATATCTGGGTATTTCATACAGGTAAATGCACATCCTTATCCCTCACCGTCCACGTTGCGGGGAGAGAGAAGAGGGTGGGGGCAGAGTGTTGGGGAGACAGAGCCCCTGAAGATTGCCAGGAGCCCTCAATGAAAGCGCTCAGTGTTTTTCTTCATCAGAACCGGGTTATCGTTTTGTAGTTCAAATGGCTAGTTTCCAGTTGCCAGGAGGGTTCGGGCGGTGGGGGGTTGAGGGGGAAGACTCGCCAGTGGCCTGGTAGTGGTGGCCTCAACGGCTCATGATCTCTCTCCCTCCTCTCTCACACTCTCCCCGCCCCTCCTCCTTACCGCCCCCACCCCTGCCCCGCCCGCGTTCCGTCCCGCAGAAGAGCTGCTGGCGCGGCCGGAGGTGCAGGACGTGAAGCTGCTGTTCCTGGTGGGCGGCTTCGCCGAGTCGGCCGTGCTGCAGCACGCGGTGTCGCGTGTTTCTGTCCTGTGGAGGTGACAGTCATAGGAAGTAACTGGAAGACATCCTGGCCTCCTAAGCCCTCCCTTCCCACCCTCACCAGCCACAAATGCTGTCATTTCAGTGTCTCCCTAATATCTCTGAAATACTG